>NW_013666227.1:463075-472453 GCF_000517525.1 Limulus polyphemus
GACGGGGATTCGAACCCGCGACCCGCAGATTGCGAGTCGAGTGCCCTAACCACCTGACTATGCCGGGCTGAAATAAAGAGAGAAAATGGCTTCACTGCTTTTTCGTGTAAGATAACCTGTTATTTGTAGACAAACTATAGGTGAGGAGATAAATAGATAATAACAATAGATTGCAGCGACAAAAAAACAGAATATTATAAAACTGTCTTACTTTTTTTTCATCATTCATAAAATACTAAGAAACTTAAAAAGCTATAAGGAACTTAGAAAGACGATTTCATGAAAGTTGTTATTTAAATTATTTATTGATTTTCTTTCGTCGACAATAAAGTAAAGTTTATAAGTCCTTTTGTAGCTTGAACAACAAAAAGTTTGATAAACGTTTGTAAAATTCTATAGAATGTTATAACAAAAGAAAATAATAGTTGAAAATCGACAAAATTCCAACAGAATATTGGTGAATCAAATGTTCGAAAAAATAACAACTTCGAATAACAAACAGCCAGGTCTCACAAACTTAGATTCCGTTTATGTTGAACACAACATGACACACTGGCGTCAAAACTGGAGAGTTGTATACCCCATTCAATTAAAAAATGATAATTTAGATGGCAAGATATTTAAAAAATCGGAAAGGAATTTTTTGGATCACAGTGTGCAATATTTTGATTCGAAGATGTACTCAAATCGGCATGAGATATCTGAGAAAAGGTGATATGTATCATTAGATGATATCAAAGTATACAAAGGCTCATTTTTCAAAGCGCGAAAAGTGTTTAATTTAATTGTTTTTTTATCAAATTCCTTTTGTGAAAAGTATATTCTGAGTACCGTAACTCCGGTACCGGGTTATTGGAAGCACTGGAATTAGTCAATTAGTACGTATTAATTACTGCTGAAAACTGGTAAAAATATTCTATAGACTTTACTGTTGTTTTCTTGAGGTAAAGGGAATTTTATAATTTCAACAATATACGTTATAAATGGTGAACAAATATTGATATTCATCAGTATTGTTGATGAACTGTTCGGCATTTGGAAATATAAATTCAGACAGTTGTTCAGTTTATGAAATCAAGAAGTCAATCAGTAAAGTTAACTTGCAGCTTATTCACACACATAGTGATTCAACAAATTAATTTCTAAACGTTTTCTTGTTCATAGATAATTTATACGGACCTTACACCTATTGTCAAATCCATTTATTTGGACCTTCAATCTTATTAACCCCAGTGGTACAGCGGTATATATCTGTGGACAAAGCTAGAAACCGGGTTTCGATACACGTGTTTGGCAGATCACAGATAGCCCATTGTATAGCATTGAGCTTAACTTCAAACAAACAATCAGTCTTATTATTCACATCGTTTAGAACGAAGTTTGATTTTTGAGTAATTGAAACGTATAGAAACATAAAGTGCAACTTATTCACGAGAAAAGGTTTGTTTCTGTTTCCTTTTTCTTTATTTTTGAGCTACACATGCCCAACCTGTTTGAAGATGTACTGATATGCTTTAAAATGTCACCAATTATTATCATTTTTTACTTAGCCGATATTACGCTGCAAATTCATTCTACATACGTATTTACGTACGCATAATATTTTTATCATGTATTTCCCTCAGCAAGCAACTAGATTTTTCAGCGCATCCGTAGCTTAACTTAATTTTTCCTCAATTTTTGTACTTCTAAGTAAACGAATTTACTTTGTGCTAGAATGACTTATTTATAAGAATGACATTGTTAGGCACTGTATCATTTTAGCTTAGTACCAGTAGGTTGATTTTGGATATTATAAACACTGTAGTATTTTTAACATTAATATCGGTATGCAGGTTTTGGGGATATTCTAACACTGTAATATTTAAACATTGATATCAATGTGTAGGTTTGGGTTATAAACACCGTAGTATTGTGACATCAATATCAACTTGCAGGTTTTGGTTGTTATTAACACTGTAGTATTTTAACATTAATATCGAAATGCAGGTTTTGGATATTCTATTATTATTGTTTCCCTATATCTTCTGGTCTGCAACTTGTAAACCTTAAAAGAAATGGACTATTGCTACACAACCATTGCTATGTGTAAGTGTATGAGTAATTAGCAATACTCTATCAACGCAGCACTCTAACATTCCAGGATTTTACCTTAATTAAACCTAACTCTGTATTTTACAATGAATATATTGTTTCCCTAAAGAAACCGCTAGGCGATACGCTGGGCATCCTTAAAACAAAACACTTCTGGAGTAATATAAAGTTATAAGCTCATAACATAAGTTAGCACTGCCATTTAAAAGAAAAACAACAAAATAAGGGTGTCAATTGTTTTACGTTCGTACTGTAGATGGTTACTGAACGTTAGAATATTGTTTTTTTAGAATCGAACAAATAAAGACAGATTATATAGCAATAGTAAAATCCGAATTATTTAGGTTCTTTTACTTAATTTGATTTAAGAGTTTTTACTCAAGGTTGATGAATATATATCTGCATCAATATTTGTTTTCCTGATATAATGTATACCGTTTCAAAGTATCTATCTGTCTTTGTGATTACTTGAACAGTCCCATCATCTCAAGAAAACATAATAATAAACTATCCGGATCGAATAAATGGCTTGACTATGTCATCTTTCTTCTAACAGTAGTTATTATTATGAAGTCTTTCTCTATTGACAAAGATAGATACAGCTGTACAACGTCTAAAGTGAGAATGCAATATTCTACGTATTTTGTTTCTGTCGTATACAGGCTTTCCAGGAAGTGTACTTGCTTTCCAGGAAGTGTACTTGCTTTCCAGGAAGTGTACTTAGGAGATAATCAAACACCTAATTCAGTAGAGGTTTCAAAATCATTTCGATAACCCAGGATAACGTATATGTTGATCAACCACTATAACTGATTCAATCGATCTAAAAGGTTAATTTTCTTTTATGTTTTTTGACGTAAGGATATCGTTGGGCTAATAAGATCACCAAGAAGTTCAGTTGTTAGTGTACTTGATCTTTTTATCTGATCCAATATATCTTTACATTTTGTTTTTCAATTTTCTCAACAAGATCTACGTTAATATATTCATCACTAATGAGATGAGTTAGTTGTTTGTTAGTTTCTAACATGTAGGATAAGAAAGCTTTACGTTTGTCGGAAGATTTTATAATTACCATCGGACGGTTTTAGTTCTTTGATGTACTTTTTTCTCATTACATGAAATGTTAGCGGCTTTAATAGTATACTTTACCGTGCACTTCAATCATCTTACGGTTTCTTTCGTACCGTTCAAACATTGTTATTTAAAGGTTTAAGCATATGACGATAGTATTTTACTTTTTTAATGTTTTTTTTTTTGCTGTGTTTTCTGAAATGTGTTGTTCGTCAATATCTCCAACTACACAGTGGACTCTTTTGCTGTAAATCAGTGAAATTTACTGTTCGTGTGATAGTATAAATGAAATGTTGTACTAATGACATTATATGAACATTTTTCGATTGAATAAGTGTAGTAACAGCGAAATTCGAACGTTTGCTTAAAAGCGTTACTGTCTCTTTGTATATTGCTGTATTAAATCTCTATATCAATCCAACTCACCTATATCAACATTCTAGTAGGAATGATAGCATTCAGTATCTGTGATGTCTATACTGTCTAAATTAATATTTGTCGAAACTACGTTTTGTAGCAAAAGGCATTGTGTAGTAGATTAAGCCTACTTTAACATCTCTTAGGCATTGCTAAATCTTAAATTGTTCCCTGTTGACTGATAATTTACTCTAAAAGAAAAAAAACAAGAACAGTTAACCACATAGGTGACAGTGACACAGAATTGGATAAATATGTTACAAAATTACCAAGCTAACTTCTTTGTCAAATCGTAAAGCTAAGTACAAAAGCGCATGTGCAAAGTCTGAAAATTATGTGCTTAGCATTTTCAATGTGGTTAAGTTACAAAATACTTTGAAAATTACATATTTTACATAAGTACTATACAACTCATAACAACATGAAAGGAATAAAGAAAAATATAGAATTAAAGAGTTCAACATTCGCTGGCGATTGCAACATGTCTACGTTACGCAATCCCAACATGGCCAATTTTGACACCATAAAAATCGTGAAAGCATAGAAAATTTTAAGACTATCTATATCACTGCTTGGGACCTCAAAAAGCTATCTTTGTACCAAAATTCCATGTAAGTTGGTTGATATACACATGAACAGTTCATGAAACCCCCAAATTGTTCTTTCCTTCCTGAAAACAGAGCAAAAGACAAAAATTCCAAAATTGTCTCTATCTCTGTTTCGGAGCTGTAAAAAAATAGTATCTTTATACCAACTCTCATATAAGCCAGCCAAAATGCGGTGGGGGAATTGTCAAAACCCCCTAAAATTATGGTGATGTTGAAAATGGGCACAAATATACATTTTCATGCGCCTAACACATTGATATACAAAACAGTTGGATTTGCCCATATTGCATCTTTTTAAGGAATCACATCTCACAAAAAAAACATAATTTTGGGGTTTTTGATCAGTTTTTCGGCCGTATTTTGACCAATTTATATGGGATTTTGTTCAAAAATACTTTTCTACGGGTCCCATACATTGGCAAGTAAAAATGGTGGACTTGCTGATTATTAATAATCATAGAGGTGGTCAAGATGCCAAAAAAAGAATGCCGTGAATTTGACCGCACAGGAGCCCAAGATATATGTTTTTAGGTTTTTCTACCTTTGACCCTATAAACTCCTTAAAACCGAGCTAAATAAAACATAAAAAATACGAGATGTTTTGATGTATTGAAACAATGTATAATCTATCAAGTTTCAAGTCAATCCTCTGTAAAATGAAGGAATAGCAGTCGACTGTAAAGTGTTTGGAAGAATAAGAAAGAAGGAGAAACGTTAGAAAAAGGTATGTTTCTCTGCGGAAACCTAAAAAATATAAAGAAAATTTAAAATTGAAGCAAATTACGAAAAGGTGAAATTTTATAAGAAAGACAATTGTTCATCTAAACCACGTGGTTATTAGGCTTCCAAATTGTAGAGTAATTACTTTTCTATTCTGTATGTCTGTTGTGTATGTCTATTGGAGCACGTATTAGTCTCATAATACAAAAAACAAACCCGAATTGTATACTTGTTGTTGAAATGTGTGCATATAGGTGTATCTTGCTTCTGCAGTTTGATATAATTTAGATGTTCAGATGGTTCATCACCGAGTTGTACAATGTACAAACTATCGCACTTTGTACAAATTGTGATACATTCAGTAGCGCATGTAAAGGGTTGTCTTAAGTTGAAAATAGAATTTTCCCGTGCATGTATGTGGCGCTGTTTATATGTTAACATGTGACACATCTGTTTTGTTTTCATGTTTGAGTGTCTGGTGTACCATGTTGTTTTTGTTTAAGGTTGCTGTGTACCCGGATTTCTTTTACGTTTGTGTAATGTCTGTAAGCAATAATGGATGGGTTCTTGAAAACAGCTTTAGTTATTGGGTCTTCTTTAACTTTTCTGTAATTGTTTAGTGTAATATATTTGATGGTATGTTAGCACAAGAGAAATATGATGAATGTTGTCTTTTTTTGTAGGGTTGAGGGTTTGTTCCTGTGTATATGAACTAGTTTTGTGGCTGCATCATGGATGAGATAATCAGGATAGCCTGCTTAATAAATACAAGAGATCAGTATTCATGATGTATCGTTCATTACATTGATGACGTACTAGGAATTGCTTACATGCCAATATGAGAATTAGGAACTTTTCTAAACTAGCATCTTCTTTCCACCTTTATTTAGAATTTACGTGGGAAATATCGGATAAAACACTGACCTTTCTCGATATTAACATAATACATACAAGACAACCATATGACCACTAGTATACATTATAAAGAAACAGATTCGTACACATACCTACTTTTCGATTCTTCCTGTACAGTAACAAAAAATTAATACCACATTCACAATCTCTAATGCTACGCAAAGTATGCAGTGATGATAATGATTACAAATGAAAAAAAAAAAGACGTGAAAAGTTTTTCTTTAAAAGAGACAATACAGATTTTCTCATCCATGATGCAGCCACAAAAAGTAGTTCATACACCCAGGAACAAACTTTCAACCCTACCAAAAAATAATACACCGATCATTTTCCACTTGTGCTAGTATACCATGAGCCTAACGAGAAAATCAAAGATATTCTACTAAACAATTACACAAAACTTAATCTACTTTCAAGAACCTATCCATTATTGCTTACAGATACGACACAAATCTAAAATAAATCCTGGTATACAGCAATATTAACCACAAATAACATGGCGCACCAGATACTCAAACATGTAAACACAACAGATGTGTCACATGTCCGTAAATAAACAGCACCAACTATACGCAAGAAAAAAAGGAAATTTAAAAGTAAAACAATCCTTTACATGCACTACCGAATGTATCATTTATCGTATAATTTGTAAAAAGTGCGGCAGTTTATATATTCGAAATACAGGTTCGTGACTCGGTGATCAAACATGCAAGCATATTAAACTGTAGAACCAATGTACACCTGTAGCCATAAATCATCACCAACAAGCACACAGCTGTGGACTTTTGAGTCTGTACCTTTTACGTGCTCCAACAGACATTCGCAAAAGAGAACAAATAGAGAAGAAATCACTCTAGAATCTGAGATCCTTACATCTTACAAAGGAACAATTTTCTTTCTTATAGAATCTCACTTTTTGTAATTTTGTTTGTACTTTCTTCTATTTTTCTTCATTATTTCATTTTTTATGACTTGTTTAATAGTATACTTTAATTTTCAAAGAGTTTTGTAACTCAGTGTTCAAAATGCTGCGCATGATATTTTCAAATTCTGCAAATGTGTTTTTGTTCTGATCTTTACAATCTGACGAAGAGTGCTAGCCCAAAAAGTCATAATTCCAGATATATAAATATATAAAACTTAACGATTTTGTAACCTGTTCATTAAAACATATTAATTGCCTTGTGGAAGAACCCACTAATTATTAACGATTATATGAAGTTGGTGCTCATTCTTTATACAGTCTGTGAGTTAGATATCTTACCAGACCGATCATACAAAACGATCATGTCTATGCATGGATGTAACGTAGATCGTAACTCTTCTACAAGTTTCTTGATCTTACAAATCCTATTAAATGCAGTATTATTTCGACTAAACACTTGCATTAACCCTGTATGCGTTCTTGTTTGTCTGGTCTTCTGGTGATTACCACACTAGGGTTTTAATTCTTCAGAAAAACGTGCCACGTGGACAGAATATTGCTGATTTAGCACACACACGCAACAATGGTAGTGTAATTCTTTCAAGAGTTACATACCAGAAAATATGAAAGTTAAAACAATATAATATACGTATAGTTGTTAATGTTTAAATACCATTTCGTGTATTTTGTCACTTGTACAACTAAAATACTTCAGTATAGGGTAACAGTTTTATAGCTGTACAGATGAAAGAAGAAATAAAGTGAAAAAATAAGCAAGAAAATCTGAATGCAATGTCCAACAACAACAAAGGAACATGTAAATAGATTGGTAGATAAGAACATAATACGTTCCGATACGGTCAACAATGCTTGTTTATGCTTTTTCTATGGAAAATCCTGGATTTGTACTTCTAACTAATCCTGTAGTGATTATAGTTTATGTTGTGTACATCACATCACAAAATCCTGGATTTGTAGTTCTAACTAATCCTGTAGTGATTATAGTTTATGTTGTGTACATCACATCACAAAATCCTGTGGCTCCAGGAGAATAATGTGCCTTCACATTCTGGACAAGTCCTGGAGTTTGTCCAACATTCACTGCTTTATTTCTGCAGCTGTATATCGCCTTTTTTCATAACAAGCTCGAAAAAAAATTAATCAACTATATATTTGCACTTGTGCAAGAGATTTCTCTCTTCATCATCTCAGAAAAATCAAAGCAGTGAATATCGAAGAAGCTCCAAGATGTATCTCAATTAAGTTTTTAATACTAGATGGCTGTACACTTTGCGGTACACGTGTATAAATATGAATAAATCACGTAGACTTAAAAATCCTGTGTAAGCGATTTTTTGTGCTACTAAACATAGAATGATTGGTTTCTCACTTGGTCAGCGATAAGGTGAGTAATTTATATCTTAAAAAATCCGGGGGCTCGATTCTCCGTTGCGAACAAACTGCAGATAGCTCATTCTGTAGTTTTGCATTATAAAACAACAGCAACAACAAAATATGATTGACTATGACATTTTAGAATTCCACCGTAAAATGACAATCAAGTATAGGCTTTGAAACTATTTTAGCAAAAACCGTAACGTTACAAAGAAAATATTTGGCACAGGGAAGAGCATTGTTGCTACAGTGAAATGCTTAACCACGATGTTTTTGTCGTGTCTTTATTTTCATCTTGAAAGTCCTCGAATATTTTTTATTTCAAAGTTATTCAACATTCTGCTCATATCCAAGATAAAATGACTTCAAGCTGGTTGGATATACTTATTTTGGGGTTTACATTATTTTTTTCTTCGATCATGTTGTTATCTTACTGAATAAAAAAATGACTGCCTTCACTCGGAACCTAATACACAAGACACACACACACTCCTCATAATATATTGTTACCCAATCAATTTTCACTGATGCCTCTATGACATTTCTTACACACCTTTTCCGCCGTTTATCACTCTGTTTCTCCTGGAAACTCCTAAACTTTACGCTTTAATGATTTGAGGTTCATCAAATGACAGTTCAGTGACCATCCGTTTATTTTTATTTTATACTTTCTGTTTTATGAAATATATATATATAGTTATTATTTTTGTTGCAGTATTGAAGCATAGGCAAATGATAATTTTGTGTAATAGGCATGACGCACTTGCTTTTCGGATATTGTTGTTGTTAGATAAAAATTGGCTATAAATTACAAATTTTTGTCTCTGACGAAAGTTTTGTGAATAATTCAAGATATTTCATGGAGAAGTGTGATTCGATCTCGGAAGAAACAACTGACGAGGGATGGAATTCCTGAAACCTGTCTAACTTAGTGATAAGTGGCGAATTGAATGATAGATTGAGGCTCACACTTCTCTCTCGCCAAAATTGTTAATTCCAGAGATGGGAGAAAAAAACTGCATTAAAAATTACTGAATTTGGTCGTTGACATGGAAACTTCAGTACTTATTACATACATTTGTTTAAAATAAAATAAGTTTGGCAGTAGACAAGAAGTAGTTATTTACTCCATTTCTATAGGGGAATAAATAGTTAACTTTGTGAAAAATGTCTAACAAGAAGTAGTTATTTACTCCATTTCTATAGGGGAATAAATAGTTAACTTTGTAG
>NW_013666227.1:473431-477188 GCF_000517525.1 Limulus polyphemus
AGGGGAATAAACAGTTAACTTTGTGAAAAATGTCTAACAAGAAGTAGTTATTTACTCCATTTCTATAGGGGAATAAACAGTTAACTTTGTGAAAAATGTCTAACAAGAAGTAGTTATTTACTCCATTTCTATAGGGGAATAAATAGTTAACTTTGTGAAAAATATCTGACAAGATATTTTAATATTTTTTGATAATTTATTCAAATAAACATATAACCTAAAATGTAAAATAAGTTACTACTAAGCAAGTTAATTCTTTCCTATTTTTTAACAACGAAAATCAAAGTTAACTCAAACTGAGTTTTATCAAAATTAGAATTTTTTTATGAATAATATGATTTAGAATTGAGTATTAGTCTTTCTTAAACGGTTCTTTAGTAATATATAAGTTTGTTTGCTAAATCGATTCAGTACTGATTCTACCGTCCCAGAAAGGTCTGTCTTCTAACTCACAAATTGTTTAAATAATACATATTACATAGACAAACAAAGACTTTCCATTATAGTTTTTTTTCTGTTTTTATTCTTGCTATTTCACGCTTTGTAAAACCCAATATCACAGCTTATGACTAAATTTACTAACAATATTTTATTGCGCAGGAGGAACTTGTCAGTGACTCAAAAATTATATGTTTATGTAATTGTTCCATTATTTCCCCAAAAATTCCCAAGGTTTGCTACGATATTTTTAATGATAAAAGAATACTCTATCAAACATTTTATATAACAAACTGAGGATACGAACCTGAAGTTTTTTTTAGCTAACCACTTTTGTAAATAACAGTAGTTTACTTATTTAAAAAGTATGAACTTATTGATTAAATGGAAGGTAAACACAAATTTGAAAAAAATGAAAAGCCAAAGGTTTTAATTCTGTTAGATTAGCGTCTCTATAGTTTTTTTTATATATCCAAACATCTAAAATATCTTACGCTATTAGTGGAGAATAATGGATTATACATACATCTAAATCAAACAAACTGTTTATGTTCCATCACTATATGAGGCCTACTTTATTTTTGCTGCGCTCTTCCAAGCCACAGCAACACTGATGACTTGTTGAATTAGGCGTAACTAGTCTTTTGCAGTAGAAGTATTGAATCAAAGAATAGATTAGACTTCTAAGTCATCTTTTCTTGACTGAAATTTCCGTTTTGGTGAAGAAAAGAAACTAACAAAGAATGACGACGTTCATTTCTTAGCTTTTTATCATATAAAGTATTGTTTCTCGTTGAATAATGTTCTTGTTTAACAATGAAAATGTAAGGCATATTACTACTTCGCAGTTTGCTATCTTCATGTAAATAAACACATTTTGATAAATAGAATCAAAAACGTTCTTGTTTAATCCATTAACTTTGAAAGCAAATAGCTGGTTGATTTTATTCTCCATAAGAAAAACGGAAAAGTGATACAAAGCTATAACCACGTGCGTTGAAAAATAAGAATAAGATCGTGTTTCAGGAACAAAAATTGAATTTCTTCAGTTTGAAAATATAAAACAGATTCAACTCGACAACTTTCTCCCTACAGGGTATAATAACATCCATTTCTTAAATATAACGCTTTGAATCGTGTGGCCTAAAAGACTAAATGTCACACAACACGCCAGTTTTAAGCAGCATGAAAACGTGCCTACGTCAATGGCAGTTGGAGATACATTTTACTTTTGAAAGACTGCTTTAATCTGGCCAATCAGTCCCCCAGAGTCTGTTTAGTCCAGTGTATATGGTAGATAGGAGAATACAAACAGATATACTGGCTGGTTGTAAGATTCTGTTGATCTAAGAATATGACAGGACGGAGTAAAATATCTGACATACGAATAAAGAAAGCCGCCTAAGTACCACTTGATGTAAACGTTTTATCATGTTTCATAAAAATAGAAAACAGCATCAGTGTGTACGTGTGTCAATAACAAGGTATTTTCCTTAAGAAAATGCAAATCGTTTTGTTACAGGCGTATACTTGGAGCAATACAAAATTATTAATCCACGTTATACTTTCACTAGATGTTTAACTCTAGAATTACTGATATAAGCCCTATTAGTGTTATAAGCATGTTTTTATATTACGTATGCACAAAACTACTTGTGGGTTACAGGATCCTTTATAATAGAGAAGATATATCTAAAAATGTAGACAGTAATATTGCTATTGCTACTACATTTATTCTCATTATATGAAGTCACTTATTTCCTATGTGCTTTACATATAAAATGGGTGAATTCACACAATGTTTTAATCATTTCTTCTCACTGAGGCTCCACCGGTACTAAACGGTATGAAAACAAATCGGTAATATAAGGATTAAAAACTGAGATCACCCAAAATATGATGTAATGAACAATAAACAAGAAAGGCACAACTCGCTTGATTTAGAAGAAATAGTTAACAAAAACGATGTGCAGTTTAATGATTACAATGTTTTTGGATGTTTCAAAGAGATGGATGCAAATGGTATTATAATATGCAATAAATGTATTGATGCAAAGACTCCTTTGCTATATTATTTGACGAGAAAATTCAAATTCATAAAATGTTCCGTGTTTGCTATTGTGAAAAGTTGAAAATAATTTATTGGTTCGAATAAAGTAATATTCTCTGAAGGCGAAAAAATTTAATTCAGTCATTATTTCTGTTTAGCGAACTTTGTCGTATACGTTTTTAAATGTTATTCCTTCAGTTTACTTTAACAACAATAAAATAGAGTCGAGGCAAGTTGAGCTCTTTATTTAGTTGTGGTTTTGCATATGTACTGTTGTGTATATTGGTTACTTTATATCGAAACCAAAATCGTTATATAAAATGTTGCGTACAATATAAAATCACATTATTTAATAACATTATTTCGCGAATTCACAAATTATAATTACACACTAGTGTTACTTGAAATCACTATGTGTTTTATAAATTCTTTGTCACGGCTGGTATTACAATTGTTTGTTCAATATAATAAATGTATGTGTTATTCTTATTAAACATTGTGTATAAGTTTCCAAGTTCAATCACGCGGATGTAAAAATTCCCGTAATTACAGAAAACGAAACAAGAACACTTACACTGTCTTCGTTTTAAATTTACATGGTAACATCTCCGTGGAAGCTTTGGACCAATATAAGGAAAAAATACATAAAATCGATCTTGCAAACAGGTAATGAATAATTCAAATTGAGTACGAATAGCAAATAAAGTTTATTTATTTAAGTTTGGATGCTTTCAAAGAAACATAAGCCTGCTTTACATCTGAAGTATTTTTTGTTGTAGTTGATATTGCTAAGTTCTGATTTTTTCCCCAAAGATTAAGTCCATCTATAATCACGGAAGTGGTGTTTGTTCAAAGAACAGAACAAATTTATTTCAAAGCATAGGCTAGTATTTCTGGCCCTCAGAGAGTATGTGAATGATTCTATGTCTGCGTCTGTAATACATTCCAACACGTATTACTGAAAAGGAGTAATTAGAAACCTAACACACTTAAAACATTTCTATCTCACCGTTTAGTGAATTTTTATATAATACAAGTACATCTAGAAGATATTAAAATCGTCTTTGAAAGAATTTCATAGAAGGAACACAGTTTTTCGTTATCTCGTATTTTATAATGAACTGTAACATTTCAAGGACTGAGTGTAGCGGAAGATAAAACCATGTTTCAAGTGAATGAAATCACTAACACAAAAGGACGTACTTTTGTTTTTGACTTTCGCGCAAAGCTATACGAGGTCTATCCGCGCTAGCCGACCATAATTTAGCA
>NW_013666227.1:477198-491102 GCF_000517525.1 Limulus polyphemus
AGATTGCGAGTCGAGTGCCTTAACCACCTGGCCATGCCGGGCCTAGGACGTACTTTAATAACACTGAAAGAAAACTTCATTTACGAATGTAAACATTATTGAAGAGTTGCTCTTGTGTAGCTTTACTAATCAGTTCTTACAAATATAATTAAATCTATAGTAGGCGAGAAAAATTAAGGAATCGTAATGGTCAACAACAGTTTTCCAGTATCGTTAATATGACGTAATTTGTTTGTTTGTTTTGAATTTCGCGCAAAGCTACACAAGGGCTGTCTGCGCTAGCCGTCCCTAATTTAGCAGTGTAAGACTAGAGGGAAAGCAGCTAGTCATCACCACCCACCGCCAACTCTTGGGCTACTCTTTTACCAACGAATAGTGGGATTGACCGTCACATTATAACGCCCCCACGGCTGAAAGGGCGAGCATGTTTGGTGTGACAGGGATTCGAACCCGCGACCCTCAGATTGCGAGTCGAGTGCCTTAACCACCTGGCCATGCTTATATGACGTAATGAAAACAATATTATTTTAAAATACAACTGAAAATGAATTATCTACAGAGTGTACGAAAATCAAAGATATAACGACAAAAAGACTTCGGTAAAAATAGCAATTTCAGATGAAAACTAGTGGGGCACTCAGTAGAGCGCATATCCCCCACCACGCAGCATTAATCATATTCGGCCCTAAAAAAAATACGAAAATGTGTCCGTATATATATATCCGTCATTATCAACGGACACAGAACATTTTTTGCAAGACAAAAAGAAATAATATTCTACATATGTTTACCAAGTTTCATCAAAATCCAGTCATTTTTGACTGAGTTATAGAAGAAAAATAGTGTGAAAAATCGCCCCATATTAACAGATATGGATTTTTTGGATTCTCCTTAACCCTCCAAAAACTAATCACTTTTAAGTTGGATCATATCCAGATATGTATACCAACTTTCTTTCAAATCCATTCACCCGTTTTCGAGAAATCTTGCTGACAAACACACAAACACATGCACAAACAAACACATATGCACAAATAAACAAACACACACACACAGAAGTGAAAACATAACCCCCGTCCACCTTCTGTGGCGGAGGTGACAAATGCTTGTTTATTGATATTCAGTTTTGAAATTTTAAAAGTTTATAATTATGACGAAGATTTTTTATGCAATTCATTCTTGAATTATGTATCGCCTTTATTTCGGATTTATTTTATAGTAAACGTCTTCTTAAAACACCAACTAACATACAGAATAGATGTGTCTCTATACAGTGCATTCTTCTTCTTCTAAGTTCCTGTCGTTCCAAGTGGACGGAAGTGTTTTTGTTGCAGTTTCTGTAGCAGATTGTTATCGGGGTGAAGTTGCTAGCCCCACGCCCAAGTGGGCATGTTTGGTGCGACAAGGACGCGAACCCGCGACCCTCGGATTGCGAGTCGAGTGACTTATCCACCGGGCCATGCCAGGCCCTACAGTGCATTATAGATCCACAATCCGGATTTACAGTGTCATTCTAATTAGTCAATATTTTGTTCACTTCCTTTTATATCATTAGAGGCTAAAGAATTATTATTCCTCTTCACTTTTTGTTAACTATGAAGAAATGGTTAAAAAAAGCTCTAAAAGGCAAATGTTTTATATTTAGAATTATGTTAAAAAAGCTCTAAAAGACAAAGGTTTTATATTTAGAATTATATTAAAAACTCTAATAGACAAATGTTTTATATTTAGAATTCTGTTAAACAGCTCTAAAAGACAAATGTTTTATATTTAGAATTCTGTTAAAAAAACCCTAAGAGTCAAATGTTTTATATTTAGAATTCTGTTAAAAAAGCTCTAAAAGACAAATGTTTTACATTTAGAATTCTGTTAAAAAAAACTCTAAGAGTCAAATGTTTTATATTTAGAATTCTGTTAAAAAAGCTCTAAGAGACAAATGTTTTATATTTAGAATTCTGTTAAAAAAGCTCTAAAAGACAAATGTTTTACATTTAGAATTCCGTTAAAGAGCTCTAGAAGACAAATGTTTTACATTTAGAATTCAGTTAAAAAAGCTCTAAAAGACAAATGTTTTATATTTAGAATTCTGTTAAAAAAGCTCTAAAAGACAAATGTTTTACATTTAGAATTCTGTTTTTGTATAACATTTCAAATGAACAAGATAAAAATAAGTTTTGAATGTATCTACAAAGACATTTATTTGTACATTCAATCATACTTCACAGCCACTGACAAGATACTAGTTTATATATTTGTTGTTAAGCACAAAGCTGCACAAAATCGCAAATATTTAAAATCGATCTTTAGCGTTAAAGCCCTCACCTCAGACTTACCACTGAGCCACCGGGGAGATAGATTTTAGTCAAACTTCATTATTGTATTTTTCTGACAATGTGATTTGTATTTTCAAGAACTAAGATTTTGAAAGATTAAATAAAACAAATATTTCCTTTAAGCTCATTATAATCTTTTTTTTGTTGTTGTTGTTGTTCAGAAATACAAAACCGTATGAAACATACGACACAAAATAATGAGACCCCAGGAGAGGAAATCGAGCTGTCCCTCTGAAATAATGATCACACAAAATTGGCCGAAGTTGTTGCCAGCAAAACGTTTAAAATGGCCTGGTTTATTCTCTCTTTTTCTTTTACTTAAGCAGATTCAGAGAATTAAATTTAGATACTATCATACTTGCGTCTTAATAAGTCGAATTATGCCTTGTGTTGTTTGGAAAATTGCATTTAGAAACCGAGAAATCCTTTCAAAGGTTAATACAGTCTGTGTGTCCACTTCCTTAGGGACTAATCCATACTGCGAAACTATTCATGAGTGTAGACAACCTATGGAAACAGTAATAGTTGTTACGCTATCTAAATATACCTGGCATGGCCTGATGGTTATGACGCTCGACTCGCAATTGGTGGGTCCCATTCAGTCAATGAATATGTTCGTTCCATGATGCAATATGTGACGGTCAAATCCACTTTTTTTTTTCATAGAAGAGTATCCCAAGAGTTCGCGATGGGTGGTGTTGACTACCTACTTTTCCTATGGTCTATCACTTCTAAATTAGGAATGGCTATCGCAAATAATATTTAAATGAGGGGGGGGGGGTTCTTTACTGAAATACAAAGTAAAGAAATAAAATTATCCGATGTTTTTCCTATTCTAGAACAAATACCGTTTTTATAATTTACTAACTGGAGTACCCGGTGAAATAAAAACTTGTTTGTAACAAAAGATAGGAAATTGTGCTTCTATTTTTTCTTAACATAATAAGCATTAAAAGTGCAACAAAAATACATAAAGGCACCAATACTGAAAAGTAAGACATACTGTTTTCAAGAATTCTAGCAATAGTGGTTACATAGTTCATTCTAATGCGGAGGGATATATAACATTGGTAGGTTTCCGAAATTAGGTATGAAATTAGAGGGGGGACCAACCCCCTACGACCTTCCTCATGCCATCCTGTATCACTGCGTCAAGTTAGGTGTTGATTGATCAAGAAATGTGGAAACGTATATAGAACAGTTACACACAAATATTGACATTTATTTATATAGATGTGAATGATATCATAGAAAGAGACTTAGATTGTTCAATATATATACTTGTTAACAATATCATAGTTTAAGCTGGTTATTAAGTATCAAACTACAAAGAATAAAGAGATCATTGACTGCTAAACATGTTTATATAAATGTTAAAAAAAACGTTTCATACATCAAATAGACGTATTTTTAGATAATCTAGATTTATTACTCATTGACATGTTTAAACTACATAAAGGTAACTTACAATCGTGCAAAAATTAAAGTAGTTAAGCAAAATTAAATATTTTTAGATATGATTTTCAGGCAACATTTTAGATGAAACAAACATGTTAATTATATGTGTGTGTAAAAATTAAGAAGCGGTGCTGCAGTTTTCACTAAAATTCAAATTGTATCTCCTTTATATACGTATATATTACTTTCTTCAATGTTATGTTAATTAGATATTAGGTAAGGAAATTTAAGTGTATGGAGTTACTTTTGACTAACCTCCTTAATAAGATTTTAAGTCTTGAAGATTTAACAGTTAATTAAAGTGTTTTGAATATTTTAGGGAGTATTTTCAAAATTCAAATGAATTATTTTAGAATTATGGATATGTTTCTGATAAATAATTTATATATTTATGTTATAAGTATCAAACTTATTGTGGTGATAAATATAAAATAAATCACTATTAGATGAATACAAGAATGAAATTATAGGGTTGTTGCCAGTTAAAAAATAATTATGGCACAATATAAGACAGTATCAAATTAAATAACTGACCTTATGAGACACAATAAATAATATTCTTTTAGTAAAAACCTATATAAAATTAACTATTGAGTAGAAAAGATTACAAAAATTAACAAATATAATCATTATATAAAATTCCAATTAAATGCGAAAACGTAATATATTTTGTAGAGTAATTTTTTTTATTTTGCTTTTGTTTTCTATTAAGTAAGATTGATGATTATATATATATATATATAAATATGAAAATAATATTTTAATAGAGTTAATTATTTAAGACGTTTATATTTTAGTGTGTATGAATTTCCTGGAGAGAAGTTAAGGTTAGCTTTGCGGGGGGCCCCCAGTGGCACAGCGGTATATCTGCGGACTTACAACGCTAGAATCCGGGTTTCGATACCCGTGGTGGGCAGAGCACAGATAGCTCATTGTGTAGCTTTGTGCTTAATTACAAACAAACAAACAAACAAAAGCTTTGCGGGATCTTAACGGTTGTAGTTGAAGATGCTGTATATTTGATAACATTTATTTAAAATTATGATGTAAAGCATGTTGCAAAATGTTCGTTTTTCCGAAGAAAGTATAATGCTTGTAAGCCACAGCGGGAATTAACATTGACTTTTGATCATAGCGAACTGCCTAAAATTTGATCAAACCTAAACATATACCCGATATTGAGTATGGGTAATTAAATATACTATTACGTTTATCTTATAAAGATTAGAATGTATTATTTCATCAGTTGTGTACATCTGGTAAACAATCCAGGTAATAATCCAGGTAAATCCAAAGATGAACTCCACAGATCGTCGCTAATGTGCTGATACTACTACATCACAAATAAAACAGTCTTTGAATTGATTCAATATATAAGTCAACATGTCAGTTTCTCCATAATTATATTTAATGACATATTTTTGTATGTCAACAGAAATTATAATTTGAAGACATCTTCCATGGACATCTGTACTTTTGTATTGCTCAAACAGCCCTTGGAAGCCGTCATAGGCGACACTGACTTCAGTGAGACAACAATGATCTCAGTACATTGCGTAAAATCCCCCCTGCAAGGGCATAAC
This sequence comes from Limulus polyphemus, assembly GCF_000517525.1. Taxonomy (NCBI): domain Eukaryota; kingdom Metazoa; phylum Arthropoda; class Merostomata; order Xiphosura; family Limulidae; genus Limulus; species Limulus polyphemus. The sequence goes on from NW_013666227.1 coordinate 482,573, forward strand.
AAAGTAAACCATCGGTGGTGGAAGGATAGGCGCTACTGATGAGCTAACAATTGAGAAAACAATCATAAACGTATTCTCTCTTCTTTTTTTTTCAAACATCCAACCCTTGTAACATGGGTTCTTATCTCAACTCGTTACTGGAAGAGAGTTACTGCTAAGAACATAATCCCAACCAATTATCGGTGGTTTGTACGATAGTACGGTGCTTGGTCTTTCTACGTTAACGGCTCGTATTATATGTTTTGGATATCGTAAAAACAAGAATTTTCATATGTACAAATGATTAACTAAGAATACGATCAGTTTCGTATTTTTTATATTTCAAACAATACTTTAGTTCGACCCCCCCCCCTCTTCTACATAATTATGAAAAGAACGACACTTACATCAAATACCGTATCACTCTATATATGTAGTTGGAATAAGATCATCGATTCCCCCCCCCCCTTTACAGGTTCAACGTGGCAGTCGCTTATTATGTAAACGTGTATGAATGGTAGGGGGGCTTTCCAGAAGTCTACTAGGCGAAGCCGCTGCGGAGTTGAAACTTAACAAATATTGATTCTTTTATACTGGTGCAAACTATCTGAATGGCTAAGTTTGTCTAGCGACTAGTAAGTAAGAAGTCTGAATTTTCAACCAAAGTTTAGAGCTTAATACCTTAAATAAACAAATAAAAAACATAAGCTGTTAATTCTACTTCTAATTAGAATCTTTCCACCCATTTTAGTTTTATCCAATAACATCAAATATATCGTCTTTCCACCCATTTTAGTTTTATCCAATAACATCAAATATATCGTCTTTCCACCCATTTTAGTTTTATCCAATAACATCAAATATATCGTCTTTCCACCCATTTTAGTTTTATCCAATAACATTAAATATATCGTCTTTCCACATTAATTGTGTAGCAGAAAAAATAAACAGGGTATTTTTTTATAAACTGTTGTAAGTCGAATGGGTGTTCCTTACGAAAAACATGTTCATATGACTAACTGCCAGTGTAACACATTTCTCAATAGTCAGAATCAAAGCAACATGCCCGTGTCAAGAAACACTAAAAAAACATATTATGAACGCTACAGATGGTCCTTTGCCGTTACAATCTCTCATTGTAAATAATCCTTTCACCATAGCTATGATATTTTGGTCTCCTGAATAAAGTGCACATTGTAGCAACGGTCCATGAAGCCTAATACGTTGAGAACTGCAACCTACTGAACAAATGTGTCGGTAAAGACATATATAAGTGACTGGGTACAGATGTAAAATTCGACACGTTGTGTTTGAATATAGATGTTCTCTTCAAAATAAACCAAATTCATGACTATAATCATATAAGTAGAATATATATATATATATCTATTTGATATGCATTACAGTGAGCAATAAATTCCACGTCATTAATATCGATGAAATTGGTTCACTTTATTATCCATTCTGTTATTTTTTTCTTTGCCATTTCCACAAACGAAACATTTTTGTATATGTAATTATTCTTATGCAGAGGGTTTGCTCACAAATGTAAGCTTTGACAAATAATTCTTAAGCTATTTTTTCGCCGATATAATTTATTTCATTGAATCAAAAATAGTCCTAAACATTTTACTTTGAAATTATTTGATGATATACAAAATTCAATTTAATGTGTATAACTATATGAAGTTCATATTACGAATCAATGAAAGTACACTTTCTAAGAAACACTATTGTAAGAGAAAAACCGATGTTTATTTACATTTATTGTTGGTTTTTTTTGCTTTTTTTATGTATAACTATTTTTCAATGTTCAGTCTTACGTATGACCAGCTCAATAGTTTGTAATAACATAAAAACATGACCGACCGTAGTTAAACATTTAGCGTGCCTGAACTGTGTAACCGAGGGTTTATGATTGTCGTCTTCTAGCGGAAAACTGCCATCCACACTTTAGGATAATGAATGTGCTATAAGAGTGACAGTCAGATCTCACTATATGATCAAGCAAGAACAGCCCAAGAGTTGATGACGGATGTTGTTGACTAGCTTTCTTTTCTCTGGTCTATCAGTACAAAATTATAGATGGCCATAAGTATGCAACCCTTGTTCTGGTCTATCAGTAAAGAGTTAGAGATGGCTATAAGCAAGCAACCCTTGTTCTGGTCTATCAGTACAGAATTAGAGATGGCTATAAATAGGCAGCCCTTGTTCTGGTCTATCAGTACAAAATTATAGATGGCTATAAGTAAGCAACCCTTATTCTGGTCTATCAGTACAGAATTAGAGATGGCTATAAGCAAGCAACCCTTGTTCTGGTCTATCAGTAAAGAGTTAGAGATGGCTATAAGCAAGCAACCCTTGTTCTGGTCTATCAGTAAAGAGTTAGAGATGGCTATAATTAGGCAACCCTTATTCTGGTCTATCAGTAAAGAGTTAGAGATGGCTATAATTAGGCAACCCTTGTTCTGGTCTATCAGTAAAGAGTTAGAAATGGCTATAAGTAAGCAACCCTTATTCTGGTCTATCAGTACAAAATTATAGATGGCTATAAATAGGCAACCCTTGTTCTGGTCTATCAGTACAGAATTAGAGATGGCTATAAGTAAGCAACCCTTGTTCAGGTCTATCAGTACAGAATTAGAGATGGCTATAAATAGGCAGCCCTTGTTCTCGTCTATCAGTAAAGAGTTAAAGATGGCTATAAGTAGGCAGCCCTTGTTTTGGTTTATCAGTACAGAATTAGATATAGCTTTAAGTAGGCGGCCCTTGTATAGCTTTCCAAAAAATTCCGAATCAAAAAACAGAAAAGAACGATTTTTATTAAAATATTACAAGTTACTTTGTTTCATTAAACGTTACAAAAACTAATCATGATTATTCTGCATTACATAGACTGTTTGTAATTTGCTAATATGATCCTTGTGAAGTCAGTGCATATTTGATTGAAGTGATTTCTTCATTATGCAAAGAGTAAATTTGTATTGCATGTTTCACATTGAATGTGAACAGTGAATAATTTTACAACTGATGTTGTTCATGTGAAATTAGCATCTTACTAAATAAAACCAGTGATCCATTAAGTGTAACTGGAGTTCAAGTCTTTAAGTTTCATGATAAAATAGCGGTTAACTAATTAAACTTACTTAATTATGATTAATGTGAATTCAAACCATTTATTCATCACATAATAATGTTTCATTTGTCATGATTCAAACAAAGATTGAAACCATAATTCACAGGGTATGAATATTTATATCGTTGTTACTTTTGTTGAATTTAGTGCGTCAAGGACTGGGAATAACAATATTTGGATACATTATTATTTGCTTATTAGGCTCGCACATGGGATTTTGTATATCACTGTTATATTTTTATTATCAGTTCTTTTTTTACGAAATAACGATAGGAAGTCTAAACAACGGATTTTCATGTAAGCTAATACTGTGATTATTTCTATCTTGAGATTTTAAGATTTTTGTTTAACTCTTTGACGACGAGTTAGAATGTTCTTATTGCTAATGGTTTGAACGAGTTTCTTCCTCAAAGGGAAACTCTTGCTCTGTAAAAAAACAACTCTGAACATCTTTATTTGCTGAATAAACAGAATAGGCAGACATTAACAGCCATCACTGGGACAGATGGAGCTCTTTAAAGAACGTCTGTAATAAAGTAAGGCTATTTAGATAACGAAATGCCACACTTTCAGAGCGCTAAGAGCTATATAAAATAAACTTTGAAACACAAACTTATTACAAGTTACGCGCTCCTTTACTTGTGAAAGTTCGGTTAACATGGTGTGACAGGTCGTGATGCTTGTGTGGATTATCATATCATCACAGTTTACTTTTTCATTATCTAGCTACATCGATTATTATCCTATACCCAGTTTTTCTTACAGTGTTTGCTATAAGACGTATCTTCACTACTTACTTTACTGTTTCTTTCAGTAATCTATTATGTCTGTTTGTCAGTGTCTCCGTAAGCACTGTCGCTTTTTCTCACTTGTGAATGTTTTCACATGAGAGTGTTTCAGTGATTTAAATAACTGTTCAATAACAAGAATCAAGATAATTGTGAAAGTCGTAGGATTATACACAGAGTGGTAAATGTGAGCAAATGAACAAATGTGAACATCTGCATGTTTTGTAAATCCAAAAGGTTTAATCTTACATATCTGTAATAATAACATAACTTAAAGACCGTATACCATGTATGATAGTGTTTTGAAGATTTAGTGTTCTTAGTGTTTTGCCTCTTCCTCCCTCAGGATTACGGGATGACATTTATGAAACTGTGTTCCTATCTCCTCTGACAAGCCAACGGGACCAAACTTGGCGCATGTGCTCGGGTGCCATGGAAGGGTGTTCTAACAAAATTTGTTTTTGGATACGGTTTGTTGAACACCAGATTTTAGCATTGTAATTCAGAGAAATTGCTGCTAGTCCCCGTGTGACTTCGAGTATGTACAGTTTTTGAGGTAAATAAAAAGTGATTGGGAATAATTGGTACATTAGAGTCTATATGAATCATGGGGAATCCTTTGAACCCCGAGCTGGACATGGGTATCTTATGCTAGTACATCTAATCCTTAAGGTTAAGCAAGCAACTCAAATAAGTCAGAAATTTTAAATTGTTTTAACCAGTATAACGTGAACAAATTAACAATTAATATACTTTAGAATCATATTAATTAATTACAAGTCATGTAAATACAGAATTTTGTATCTTTAACTCCAGAGAACTGATCAATTCATGAAATATGAATTTTTGTTTCAACTTTCACTGATTAAAATAGCTTAAGCTGATTGTCTTTGCATAAACTGAATAAAAGCTAATAGCGAATCCTTTCTTTTTTCTGATAACATATGCGGCTGGTAAAGATTTTGTGACCTTGTACCAGCCTTAAAGGAAGGATAAAATAATGCCAAGCAAAAATTATTAAAAACTTTAAGCAAAACCAAATTATATCCTAAACCATAAAATCCTGAAGTAAAACAAGAGCTCAGGATTCTAAAGTTGAAGAATTTCGGACAAGGTCGAAGTTTTAAATACTAAATTTATATTACTTGGCTTTGCATTTGAAATAATAAGGCCAAAATTCAAATCCCAAATTTTTTGCGCTTTAGGAAAATGCTAGCTATGATTTTAAGTCTGAATATCTTAAAAACATTTTATATCTTGCCTCTGAAGCAATAAAAACAAAATTATAAAAATTCAGATACCAAATTTAAATAATTTGAAAGAAGTGATAATAATTTTTCATCATGCGACATGTAGCTAAAAGGACAAAAATAAAATTTAGATACCAAGTTGAAGCATTTGAAGAATAAACTAGCTTAAATATCTTAAGTCTCAAATACTAAAAAAAAAGAACAAAAAAACAAAACAAATAGAGCTTTAAGTCGTAAAACTGAAGATCTTGAAGAAAAAAAAACAATGTACACCCAAGTGTAAGGAGTTTAGGTCAAAAGTCAATATTTATATTTCAAATCTGAAATATTATATAAAAATATAGTGTTGTATATTAAGTCTAAGGCTCTTGAGAATCAATAAGATGCTGAGTATAAGGAACTTGAAGTAGATTCCAAAGACACGCGTGACGATACAATAGAAGCTATGTTTATGCCAAGACAGAAAATTAACTAAATAAGTTGTTGTTGCTTTTTCACCACATGAGCTACAAAATCCGCGTTGTCCACCACTGGGAATTAAACTCCGTATTTTAGAGTTTGTTAACTTACTGCTTATCTACCAGGGGACCACTAAGTAAAGCTAATGCTGACAAACCAATTTAAGCAATAGTGATAAGGAAAAGTAAATATGAAGTTGGATCAAAATTAGAGAAGTATAAAAATAAAAATCGAGTTTTATCTAATTTACATTTATTTTAAAATCTTTTACATTATTCTTTTTCTCCTGTGTTGAAAATCCTGAATATATTAGAAAGAATATCAAATTGCACCCAAAATATATTTATGTACTAATTGCAAATTTTAGCAACAAGAAACCAGCGGTTGCGAAGAAAAACATAGCTTTTATTAGAATGAATTAAATATTTTAATAAGAACGGTCTTATCAAATACTGTTTCTATAAAGTTGTAAGATTTAAAATTATCACATTAAATTGTTATAACATATAGTTTTTTGTATACATATTTTATGTATTCGCTCAGAGAGGGTTAACCGTACTTTATTAGATGATACTCCAAGTTCACTTGTAACTACATTCTCTCTTGATGATAGTGCTAATTCTATTGGACATGATTTGCACAGAAGTTTCGACACCATAATTTCCATTTTAACAATTTCTTTGAGGAACGGCAATGCCAGTCTTAAACCACACAGATTGAAGAATATGCCACAGTCCATCCAGTGTACGGAGATGTCGACTTGAAAAACAAAAACACAAACGTTCGCTGAACTTGAATTGAAGGAATTGACTAGGTATGTGGTGAAAAGAAATATTCTGATAACAGTTTCGTCAGCCATCTTTCTCATGAAAACTGCTGTCAATTTCGACGTGGGATTGGGAGCTTTTGGTTTGTAAGCTTCAAATCTTAGTTAACGGTACCAAGAGATATATACAGGGGCTTTTTGGAACAGAGTTGTTCTTTTTTCGTAGCTATAACCTTCAATTTCTGGATAAAGTCATTGCTCCAGATCGGCTTAGGTTTGGGAATTCGATGCTATGCTGAACACTTTGCAGTGTGAGTTTTTACCACTTTAATGTAGATGGTTTAAGGTTCCCTTCGGCTCTAAATTGTTTAATAATATCGCAATAAAAATATCCTTCCTTGGATGGTTCGTGACATACTCCTTCAGTCATAAGTCTAGGCAGCATTGCACTGCCGATTGGTCTGATGTTTGTTATGATCTAAATACGTAGGTTCTAAGCATGGTACTACTGGAACAATGACTCGTTATCTGTGGCAACAGCATTACCATGTACATATCGTACTTTTAAAATGCAATCAACTCACTGTACAAACATTAAGTTTTAACTTGTTGGTGCTTCGTATGTTTGACTAGTGTAGCTTGAGATAGCTTGATAGTATAGCTTGATTCATATAAATTAGTTAAGTCAAGAACACAATTATTATATATTGACAAAATAGTTAGGGAGAATTAAATGTGAGTCTTTCTTAAGAGGAATAATAATAATATTAGAACACCTATAAACGGGCTTACACAACGTTAACATTTGCAAAAAATACTCACTGGGCATAATGTAAACCTGTTTATAAGTGTTCACGTAAGTAGGGGAAATGTATTTAATAAAACTAAGTTAATTATATTTCTGTAACCGTGTTATGAAACTTATTGCCATGGTGATTTCATTTTATATGGTATGTATCATGTGAGATAGTTCTAGTAAAAGTTCTTTAAAGTTTACAAAGAAAAACGAACTTCTTGTTCATAAAACAAATTGAATGACTCAACAGAACTATTCGTTTGTTATAGGTTCCATTAACGCAGTCGTAGAATTGGTGGTTAGTCATGAAAATAAAAATATTTCTGAGAAATGCCTTTCTGATCTAGTAGAACGTTGATACATAAGACTTTAAGGATTGCATATACTTTTGAAACTCATTTAAAATTATATAAAACGTCTGTGTTGTTTTCTTTATCAAGGTAATTTCGAAAACCCCAAGCCACAATTCAATGATACTAATTTGGAAAATAAGAACGTTTCTCAGCACAAAAGCGGATCACTATATTCTAGGGACATGTGAAGAAATCCTCTTAGGAATGAAACACATCTGGTTCTTGTTATTTAGTACAAACTCCAATTTTCCTTATACTCTTCAGGTACGTTAACATTTTCTTTCTTGATGATTTAAATAAAGTAGGATCGCAGATTAACTAAGTTAAAATGAATATTGTCTGTCCTTTTCATCTGCTGTTTTCTGCTTACCATAGTGAATGCTGATATAAATTAGTTCTCAAGTGTTGAATAATGTCATGATATACTTTATAATTTAACAACTTTAATACTTATAGTTTCCAAAGTATAATGAAAAAACAACAACTTGTGTCTACTTTATAATTTAACAACTTTAATACTTATAGTTTCCAAAGTATAATGAAAAAACAACAACTTGTGACTACTTTATAATTTAACAACTTTAATACTTATAGTTTCCAAAGTATAATGAAAAACAACAACTTGTGACTACATTTATGAAGTCGACGTATATCATGAATAATGTCATGATATACTTTATAATTGAACAACTTTAATACTTATAGTTTCCAAAGTATAATGAAAAACAACAACTTGTGACTACATTTATGAAATCGACGTTTTGTTTATTGCATCTGCAGATGTCTAAAAATCTCAAAGTGTAAAACGATGGATGCAAAAGAACATTTGTGTCGAAGTTGCACATTAACAGAACGTACACATTCAGTATTTGTTTGCATAGCTTAGGAACATAGCTTAAGGATTAGTAAAAATAGTAACATTATTTCCAATGTGTATGGAATGAAATGAACGTCTAAATCCTACTCACAATTGTTAGTCCCCCAGTGGCACAGCGGTATGTCT
>NW_013666227.1:491961-507642 GCF_000517525.1 Limulus polyphemus
GGTGGGCAGAGCACAGATATCCAATTGTGTAGCTTTGTGCTAAATTACAAACATACACATTTGTTAATAACTAAACATATTTTTACATTTATTTCGCTTCTTATTCTGGATTATAATTAAAAAGCAAAGTGCTAACAGTGCAAAAGAAAGTTAACTACTTCAAAAAATATACAAAAAAAAGGGTTAATTGCAATCCAAAAGAATAATTTTCATTTACTAATGCTATGAGGTGTCTTCGCAGATGCGAGTACTGCCTCGCTAAAAAAACACGTCTAGCATCCATACATTTGATTTCCAACGAAGTTTCCACCTTTCATCAGTGCGATGACACTATAGGTAAACTTGTGGCTGGATAATATATTACAGTCATTTCCGAGAAAGATATTCAAATAGCGAGATTATTAATATTAAACGAGGTAGAACAGAAGGACACAATATTTTGAAGAAAGAAGCTTTCGGTTTTCTCCATAAGGGAGGTAAAACTTGTAAAGCAATAAACTTCGGAACAGAACAGGGTCTGAAACCACAAGCCAATCCGAGTGGCGCTCTGCAAAGAGAACTTTAATTACTTGCTTTTGGTCGATTTTTACTATTTGAATATACAATCCGAAAAGAAAAAGCTGAAAATTTCTCTTCTGGTAAACAAAAGGCTTTTGTGATTTGTATATCCCTTGTAGAGTTTATTAATAGTAGAAAGAAAACTTTGATCATGAAAACTCTGAATTCATTGAAGTCTCTACAACTAATAACTATGAACAAATAATCGAATCCCTTTTGTACTCAGCTTACAGCTCCTCGTAAATCCAGGAGTGAGAAGCTTTAAAGGACCGTGCATATAGCCATCAGCGAATTTAGCAAACCAACAGAGCATGTGTTGATCGTGATACTGAACCACAAGCCGTGTGAACTGAAGGTTTAACTAACCGTTGTGATTAACATGCACGAATTACCCCAATATTTCCAATTATTAAAATGTTCAAACAGTGGCAAGTCACGTACAATGCTTGGCTTTCTATCATCAAACATTATCTAATTATTTGCATTTCTTAAGCACGTTTTACGTCAGCTGTTGAAAATATTTCAAGGAACTGAATACTGAAGTGCTTATAATGAAAGAAATGACATTAAATCACTAGGAAAATACATAGTGCAGCAGAATGGCATCTAAAACCGCGTATGCGTGATTATGTCATTATTCTAAAAATTGCAATGCCTTTTAATATAAGTGACACTTATTAAGACTGAATGGTTTTGGTATCACTTATTATCGTATTAAATATTTTCTTTCTTGTGAATTATATATTTCCTCAAGAAGAAATTCTAAAAATGTGTCACTGTATATATATATATATGCAGATTTATTCTATGCTTTTGAAATAGATTAACTTCTGCAATGTTCTTCCTAAACATTTTAAAAATAACTATAACTGGAACAGAGAATACTGCACCTTTTTCTGTATTTGCTTGGTTGATAGCCATATCTAAGACTTAACAGATATTCGAAATGTTATTACTTCCTCTTCTTCTGAAAAAAAAATCAAACTGACAGTCATATTAACTGTTTTACTTCAGTGCATTGATAAACTAGTTAAACGGCTTACATGGTTGTAGATGTGTTATCATCATCTTCAACACAATACTACACCAAGTACTTAATGGTCTAATTTATCAACTTGTTATCTCAAAGTACTTGCTGACTTGCTTTTCCCATTTCGCAGCACAAAAAACTAACAATCTTATTTGCATGATTTCTATCTAATTAGTACCTGTAGCACAATGCCATATATAGGAAAATATTACTTTTTTTCCCTATACAAAGGTTAATGGTTGATATTTCGATAGCTTTATTGATATTCTTATAGAAACACTTCAATTTACACAATAACAGTTGCTATAGTAGCAGTCCTCTCCATCTCTCCGAGTGGCTCAGCGGTAAGCTTGAGAGCTTACACGTTAAAATTCAGATTTTGATAACTGTGAAGAGCACAGAGCAGATAGCCCATGGAATAGTTTTACGATTAAACACAAAAAGAACAGTCAAGCTTAAAAACTCTAGCTGCGTTTCAATATCTATATCTATAATCGATGTACATTTACATTATCTAACTCTATGAAAAGTTTCATTTATTTTTCAAACATTTAAATATCATATTTCACTGTTGTTCTACAATAACTATTAAAGACAAACTCGTGCTTCTCTCACGAAACATTTTTAGTTGTATAAAAGATATAAAATATAAAGACAATACGTAAAGTTCTGAATGAATATGATGGCCGTGCAGGGCGTCTCATTGACTGTGTGGTTAAACGTATTCCACAAGATGTGATACCCACCAAACACCTCAAGTACAAAAGACACTTTATACCGAAAGGTGCGATCAAAGACGATCGGTTTATCTAGTAAGAGACACCAGATCTAGCGACACTTTCAAAACGTATTCCACAAGATGTGATACCCACCAAACACCTCAAGTACAAAAGACACTTTATACCGAAAGGTGCGATCAAAGACGATCGGTTTATCTAGTAAGAGACACCAGATCTAGCGACACGGTACCGGTACCGTCACTCTGTTGAGTTTCAATACTGCTCCCGATAACCAGGTTTTGAAAATAAGTGTCTGGTACCAGTACTATAAGTGTCTATAAACAAATGAAGAAGTTCAGACAGAAAACCGTAACACATAAACACAACTGTCTGAGATGGGGCTCCGATGGATAATATATCCATTCCCCAAATGCCTTTCCCTTTGTAATACATAGAATTCTCTATGCTCACTCCCTCCTTACGCATGTTCTGACGGTGTCCATATTTACCTATTCCTAAGTTCATTTTTTGCATAATTTAAAGAAGTTTAATAAGCTTACCACGCACAGCGCGAATGTATCGTGTGGTGGTTAGTTATTGGAACGGGAGATATAGTTTGAGAAAACTGCCATACAGTCAGATAAGATCTTAAATTTCATGAAGGCGAAAAATGAGAATTATAATTCATCATTTCGTATCATAAAATTGACTTACGTTACGAAAAGATTTGAAAATTCAGTTTCATAAATAAGAAAACTTGTCATTAAAGGAGAAACTTTATATGATTTAGCCAAAAAAAAAAATCTATATTTAAGTTCAGTTTTTTAATGTTGACCTAGTAAATTGAAATAACAGCCTAACTGTTGAACCATAAAACTAAAGTAGAAGCTCGTAAAGTAAAAAATATATCTCTGAACATTATCAAACAAAAATGAAATTATACCATCATTATTTTCATAATCGTGGTACTTTCTCACAATCGTACCTCGCTGTTAGAAATAATGTAATTCAGCCCTGTACGCGACTTTTACGGAGTATATCCTGCTACATGACTGATCACTTCAACGAACTTATAGTGGCACAGTTTAAATTTACTTCATTATGGAACTCATTGAATTTAATGGAAACTCACAAGAACCCGAGTGTCTGGAAATGAAATAGAAAGATTGAATAAATTCAAAAAAGGGTAAAAGTTCTGAAACATCTTTGTTAAGTATTCAACTTAAACGACAGGAAACGTTTCTAAAGAAAGTGGCGGCATAGCATATAAGAATATTGAAGTATAAAACTAACACTATTAGTACAGGGTGATTATAAAGAAACCCCATTTTTAAAACGATTAAAACTCAAAAGCTATTCCTTCCAGAGTATAAAAGCTTTACCCTTTACCGGGGACACAATTATAATCATATGTTTTATACGTAAGAGTTTGGACATGGTACGAAGACGGTTTTAAATCTCAAAGAACAGTAACCACCAAAAATAGATTTACCCGAATCATTTACGTGTTCTGACTATTGTGTGTATGGAACCTTGAAATTAGATGATTTTTTTTCTAGACGTAACTGTCCACATGGCTTAGTCCTGTCAATATTCTTGAAGCTAAATGAAGGATTTGGAATTCGCTTTTTTTTGGCACATAACTTTTCGCATTGCTCATATGTCTGCTGTTCACATACCAGCAGTCTAAACAGAATACTCTTTGAAGTTTTATCCGTGCATTCATTATAAGGTTATTAATTAAACATAGCAATAAGAACTTAATTAACTTCGGAGTAAATTCTTGTTGTATGAATATGCTTTTTCTCCTCGGCAATAATTAGTATGAGGAGAAATTTTTCTCCACTACCTTACGCACACACCTATCCTTTACATAGATACTACCTTTCAATATTTTGGTTATTTGTATTTTAAAATTGGAATATTAGGGTTATCAAAAGTAATACTGTCATTTTAAATACATGTTGAACATTATCAAATCTATAACGAAGTAGTATCTTAAACCATTGTTGAAACTGTTTCTAGTTGCCTGCCTTCATCACGATGTTAACCCTCCATTGCCTAATTTTTTGTAGAAAGGATTCCTGGATAACATATTAAATCATTGTTTAAGCTGTTTCTAGTTACATGAGCAATATTCCAGTTCCCTAGAGTCTGCTTTCATCGGGATGCTAGGCCCCCTACTGCCTATTTCTCGTAAACGGAACTCCAAAAAATTTAGTCTTTAACAAAACCTCACAGCACTGATGAAAGATTCATACAAGAAGTAACCATTTCTCACAGAAGAATCCGGGACTATTGTCCTAATATCAACCAACCACCCTTACCAAAAAGATGCTCAGTTTCTTACTGAAATATCTTTAATAGACAAAATGTCTACTCGAGTTTGTTTGTTTTTAATTATGCACAAAGCTACACAAGGGCTATCTGTGCTCTGCCCACCACGGGTATCGAAACCCGGTTTCCAGCGTTGTAAGTCCGCAGACATACCGCTGTGCCACTGGGGGGCGTCTACTCGAAATATGGTAACATAAATTCCAAACTTTACAGTTTCAAACACATTTATAAAATGACTCTTCTGAGAAACTTTTTATTCGTTAATCTCGAATTCAAGCTTTCGAGAAGCTAATGTGAATTAAAAGTATATACATATCTCAAGATTTATCTGATTTTACTAACTACCCAGGACAAACCCATTCCACTGAAAGAATTTTTCAATAGCTTTTTCATTTTGTAGATATTTCTTTGTTCTGTCAGAAAGTAATACGAATTATCTTCAGCAGACTAGCTTTTTCTGATCAAAACATCTCTTTCGGCTGCGATTCATCACGGCTGGTGACACCCTATCATTGCTATCATTAAGAAATCGCACCTTGTAGACCCATCAATCATAAGTCAGCTATTTCTCCAGACGTTTTGTCTATGAATTAACGACTCCATTAATTCTTAAAAAAATGTCTTTTATTTGGCATAAAATAAAAACCCACGTTATTTTATCTTTGTAAATGATGCGGTTCTGATTATTATTGGTTAAGTTATATTGAATAATCGCTGTATTATCTTTCCTATCTAATAACAGATCATCTAATTAATTTCGTTGGTGTAAATGCGCATTTGTTACCTTGTAATTAGATGAGTTTAGAGTGAAATAGAAATAGACTAGTTATCTTTAGAGCTCATAGACAAGTTGGATATTATATTTCATTATAGAAACATTTGTGGCAATCAGGCTCACACTAACTTCGGAGATTAACGGCGAAAACCAAACACAGACAATGCACACAGTCTAGTATAATCATACAAATAATGCTTATTTATTGTTCTTAGATATACAATAAACATGACAAAATTTGAACTAATGATACATTAATCGCTTAAGTAGATTAAACAACCAAGTCACTTAAATGCAAATTAATTCTATTAACATCTAAGCCACCAGCATCAAACAGTAATACTATGACATTCACTTGGAATGATTCTGTTTCTTACTAACAGACATGTTGGCTAAGTTACGACCTGTTACACGACTGATATGTAATCATATCACTTTCTAAAAACGTGGTATTGCTTTTGTTTCGAGGAATCTCAAGGTACCCTTTTACATTTGTCTGTGCGACAAGTAAATCTATGAATATATTATGTAACAGATATATTGAAAACAGACGTCTGGTCTCAAGAGGACTAGACTGTCACAATAAAACATAGACATCCGATTCTGGCCTCAAGAGAACTGGACTGTCACAATAAAACATAGACATCCGATTCTGACCTCAAGAGGACTGGACTGTCACTATAAAACATAGACATCCGATTCTGGCCTCAAGATAACTGGACTGTCACAATAAAATATAAACATCCGATTCTGGCCTCAAGAGGAGTAGACTGTCACAATAAAACATAGACATCCGATTCTGGCCTCAAGAGGACTGGACTGTCACAATAAAACATAGACATCCGATTCTGGCCTCAAGAGGACTGGACTGTTACACTGCAACATAGACATCCGATTTGGCCTCAAGAGGACTAGATTGTCACAATAAAACATAGACATCCGATTCTGGCCTCAAGAGGACTAGACTGTCACAATAAAACATAGACATCCGATTCTGGCCTCAAGAGAACTGGACTGTTACACTACAACATAGACATCCGATTCTGGCCTCAAGAGGACTGGACTGTTACACTACAACATAGACATCCGGTTCACGGAAGAAATGATAAACAAAAAGCTATAAATTACTGCGCTTAACTTCCTACTGAAGGACGTCATATAGGTCAACAGCTCATGACAGTTAAAAGTTTCCTAAGAAAATTTAGAAGAAACGTACCCTTCTAAGCTGTATCAAAGATTATCAAAAGAATATAGATTTATAGGCCTATCTTTTAGATCATGATATTGATACGCACGTTCACATAAATTGTTTTTATAACATTACTCTGACATGTTCTTTAAATATCGACAGGAGGTGTAACAGGTTATTACACTTGATAATTTGTGTCTTATATTTCTTTACCAATCACTGTAATTATCTTTGTGTTTAAGATGAAATGAATAGAAAATAAAGTATGGGCTTGCCTTAAAAAATCATAAATAAAGCAATATTCTAAAAGCACCATAAAATAAAGAATAATTAATTACCAAATATCTCCGCCTTTTCCTGTCTAAAAAGATTTGTTTTACTCTATGATCTAAACAGCAGATATTTTTACAGATAATTAAACTGTAAACGTACTCTGAAAAGCAATAGAATTAAATCCACAAAAATTACTCCCCCTTGGCACAGCGGTATGTCTCTGGATTTACAACGCTAGAAATCGGGTTTCAATATACGTGGTGGCCAGAACATAAATAACCCATTGTGTAGTTTTGTGCTTAACTTCAAACAATCTACAAAACTTTGTAAGCATTCACTGTTATTTCGTAGTTATGATTCTGTCACTGGTGTATACATACAATAGACTACTTATAAATAAAACTAATATCAAACAACTGTAGTTACAGCGTGATAAAATCTTAAAATATAAATCATTGTAATATTTTTTCTAAGAGAATAAAAATGCGTGATAAATTTTTGGCAAAGCGTCATCATAATAGCTGTTTGTATCTTAAACTATACATGAAAGCAATTTTTAAATTTCTCACAACATTTTGTGACCCGGCATGGCCATATGGCAAGGTCGATCGACTCGCAATCTGAGGGTCGCGGGTTCGAATCCCCGTCACACCAAACATCCTCGCTCTTTCAGCCGTGGGGGGTTATAATGTGACGGTCAATCCCACTATTCGTTAGTAAAAAAAAAGAGTAGCCCAAGAGTTGGCTGTGGGTGGTGATGACTAGTTGCCTATCCTCAAGTCTTACACTGCTAAATTAGGGACGACTAGCGCAGATAGCTTTCGTGTAGCTTTGCACAAAATTCAAAAACAAACACAACATTTTGTATATTTTCTCTGATTCTGATTGGAAATCGATATTAGTTAATGACCACATACAACCTACAACCCTCTCTCGTCTTATTGATCTGTTGCGCTAGGAGACCATCAAGTTGACCTTGTGATGTTACCAGCCCAACAACCACGTGGGCAAATAGAGCTGTCACCACCTAATTCGATGACGAGGAACCCACTTTGAGACTAATAATGGCTGGAGACGGCTTGAATGGGTAATGAAGAAAAACTTTAATATAAGTTTAACATAACAGCAAATGTTCAACGTTTCGACAAGGTTTTGTCATCATCAGGTACCTTCATTACCCATTCAAGCCGTCTCCAGCCATTATTGTCACCACCTAGATATGTGCGTTTATGATTGGCTGAACTGACGGAGGTGACGCTGCTGTCCAAATCTGTTGTAACTTTGAAATAAGTTAGGGCTGTTAGGCTATGCTTTTGCTGTTCGCTATGTCATATATGATGTTGATAGGGTTAAGTGTCTCTAATCATTAAATTACTACTTAACATATAGAGACCACCCACACCAGACAACAAAAATTTCCAAACCTTGAGCTACACATCGTCGCGATATTTAAAAAAAGGGTCATCTATGTGTAAATAACACGTTGGTGTTTATCTCTCGAGAACAAGTGTGTTGTGACATTGGAACTTTTTTGTTATCTTGCTCGACCAAATTAAGAGAAATCATGAAATTGAACTGCTAGTGACCGAATGAAGAGAAGATGTAATATACACACTAAATGCTACTAGTATTTTATTAACGGACGAAGCCCTGAAAAGGTGCTGGACATAATATCATCACCAGCATTTGTATATATAAATTATTAGGTCAGGAGGGAGGAAGAGGTTGAACCTTCGAGGTAATCAATGACCTAAAACACAGTGTTGATATCAGCTTTTCGTTTATCCTTGTTCCACTTTCTAATTCAAACCATGCAGACGTACACGTCTTATTTTATTGTGTTTCAACATTCAGTTATTGTATTTTACAGTTCATGTTTCAGTGATCTCATCTTTAATAATGTTTGCACCATCTTTAGACGTGCTTTTGTTTAAAGGATAACAAAATTTATTTCTATAAGCCCCTAAAAGAAAAATATAGTTTGAAAAATTACACCCAGATATAAGATTGACGACGAAAGGTTTATGGTTAATATTTCAACTGAGTAGCTTAAATTGACAATAATCTGTATGTTCGATTTGCAATTAACATATAATATTAATACGTTTCGTAGCTGTTAATTTATTTTCCATAATGAGACCCCTAACGACTATTGTAGATATTAAAGATTATTTTGACTAATTCTTTACGCTTTAATGGCGAATCAAGTCATTTATGATGGCGTACAAAGCCATCAATATAACGTGTATATTGGTACGTTGTAAAATTAATGAAAAATATACTGGATGATGAAGTAATCAATAGCACTTGTTAATTATATGTAATGTTTAATTGTGTAACGTTGACAACAATATAATTAAAACAAAGTCACAAAATGAAAGTTGTACAAGTGTATAAAATAGTTTAAAATACATACTAATAGGCCAACAATTATTGTGCTCATCGTTGTTGTACTTACAATTATTTTTTAAAACCTTGTTGTATTTTCTTCCCCATAGACCTCTTTGATGAATTTTACTAGAAGGATATCCCCCAGTAGCATAGCGGTAAGTCAGCGGACTTATAACACTATAAATCAGGTTTTGATACCCATGGTGAGCACAGCACAAATAGCCCATCGTGTGGCTTTGTGCTAAACTACAAACATACAAAGTTCTGCCCTTCTCAGTTCATAATCGGTGTTTTGGTCTATTGATAGACCAGGGAGGGTCAGGTACAAGATGACCTCTTCCTCCTTTCCGAACTGCAATTTTTACTGCTGATAATATGTTGATGTAGATAACATGAGGATCGGAGTAAACCGCACTTGCTCCGACCCCTTTCAGGGCAATGTCCGTGTTCGAATCTGCATTTGCATTCTTGTGTTGTGCATAATATCTCTTAGTTCGGTATTGTATAGTCTTACACTTAGCGAACAGTCTTGGTAGTGGTTTGTTTGCTTGTTGAATTTCGCGCGAAGCCACATGAAGGCTATGTACGCTAGATGTCCCTGGCTTTGAAGTGATAGCCTAGAAGGAAGGAAGCCAGTCAACACCACCCGCCGCCAACTCTTAGGTTACTTTTTACCAACGAACAGTAGGATTGACCATTACATTATCACGCCCCCATGGATGAAAGGGTGGCGGAATTCAAACCCACGACCCGCAGATTGCCAGTCAAATGCCCTAGCCACCAGGCCATGCCAGGCATCTTTTTGGTGGTTTAAGCCTATATTGTTATATATTTTTTTTTACTGTTTAAACCCAGTCCTGTTTAGCTGGATATTCAGGCTTTCTTATATCATTTCATGTTGTATCTTTTATTGAGGTACAGAAAGTTAATCACATCTATGAGAACAATTTGCATATACTGGGACAGTAACACGTGGCTGCAGATACAAGCTGTTACGTCACAGCAGACATGTTAGCAACAATATATTTGAATTACAGTGAGTTATCAACAATGTAATACCTTTTTAGCATTATTTATGGCTGGGGGATAAATATAACCTCTTCATAGAATACATATTCCTATAGTGGGGGATTATTGAATGATGTGGAAAGACTCGTAAAACAGGGCATTGGCTCTGTAGCAACACATCTACGCCAATCTAGAGCATTGGCTACATCCGCACAGTAAAATAGATCTTTATAACTTAAAAAAAAAGTACTTGTAATGAAGTTTAGTATATTTCTGATATCGTTAATGAAATAACAAACCAGCAAAAAGTTCACAAGTTTTCATCCACACCTTAAAATCAATGGCTGTTTTCACGAGAAAAATGGCTGAAAAAATAAGAATCACAGTGTTTTAATCATGCTATACTCACACGTCACTTTTTCTTCTTATCCCTCAACCTTATTTAGCTTGTTCTTATTCCTATATGGAATTTACTCATACAAAGTAAACATAACAAATTGTTGCTTATTATTATAAACAGTAACACGTAGATTTAGGAATAGGTTTTGTTTCTTACTGGCACCATATTACTTCCTTCTTTCGCCTTCCTTGGTTTATTCGTTCTCACTCCCACCTCCCAGTCTTCTCGCTCTTTCTTCTTTCGTTAAACTCTATCTTTTTCAAACCCACACTGGACCAATCTCTTTCTTTCTGACCTTGCACCTGCTTCCCTTATATTGGATTATAGCATCTCATGATCATATGGGTATTGCAGGTTCATAACAGCTGAAACTAGCTGCTAATCTGCTCGTTCCAATCACTTCCTAATAACATAACGAACTGTAATCCCCTAATTCCTTGGAGACTGACCAAAGACCCGCCACTTTCTCACGTCCCTCAACTTCAGCGATGTTCCTTACATCTAACTTCATAACACAGATCAATCTAATACCACCATATACCTGTTGAGGCCCTCAATACAGCTCCGATTAGTTTTTGTGTCTTTGGACCATTTAACCCTATCTAGACGGGTCACGTGTCAAAGGCCATGTCATCGCGTTTGTTGACTTGCATTCAGTATTTTACGGAACTACTATTTTATGAGTCTATGTTAATAAGTTTGGTATCAAATTGTAGATTATAATTCAACTTTTAGTAATATACATTAGTTAATTTCTTAATTCAAAAGTAAATATTAAAAAACACAGCTAAACATCGATTTTATGTGTCACGTGGTTGGTTGAATGCAGCATTGGTTCAGATTAGATGTTTGTGATGTCAAAATACAAAATATACAGTTTCGTACGAATTAGGAACTCAAACTACTGATATTGACAAACTAGAATATAAAATAAGAACGTCTTATTTTTTCTATTTCCTAAGATATCGCTCCTGTACTAAATCAAACACAGTGGCCCCTTAACCCACCTCTTTCAATTTTTGGAAACGGTCCCTTATATGCTCAGAATGTCCCCCTAGTGGTTTTCTCAGCCATTTTGACGTGTTATTGTGTTAATTTCATTCTGTTCACACAATATTTCAAACGATGGGGTAAATCTTTAGTAAGCTCCAAATTTCATATTTTTTTAGAACCAAATACAGCTTAGTTACTACGCTTTATATATTATAGTGGAATTCTATGGTATCGATATAGTAATTTATGATTTTTTGGGTTAATTAAACAATATATATATAAAACCTAAAGAAATAATTTATTTTTTATATCCTACACGTGAGAAATTTCATAAGGCTTAGCAACTTACGACAAGCGGCAAAGGAGTACAAAGGTCGTAACTAGAAGAGATAATTGTTTGCTTTACTTTATTTAGTATTCTATGTTTGAAGAAAAATAAGTTTAAGAACTTATTTGTAAATAGAAATAATGTATTTACATATATTATGTATAATAGTTGAAATGTTACTGTATTTTACAACTTATAGTCCACTAAAACAAAGCCAAAACAGGTCACTTTGTAAAGACTTAAGGTCAGTTATATATTATTAGATACGATAACACGAGTGCATGTGCGCCGCGTCATTGTAACTTCTGTATTGTTAGCCAGTCACGGATGGAAAGTCAATGTAATAAATATATATAAATGTATAACGTTATGAGATTTAAGCTAGTTAGACTAAAAATTTGTGTTTTTGTGTTATAATTTGTAATCATTCTAGAACAAAAAAGCATAATTTATATTTTTTTCTAATTTTTTATTGAGGTTACGAAGTTGGTCATATCAAACCAACCCATACAGAAATACACTAGTGAAAATAACAAATAAAATATAGTTTTTGAAACAAAAAATTTCATAATTGTCTGGAGATTATAAAGCTTTCGCATGTGAAATTTGAAAACGTTCTAATGCATTATAGTATTTTTACTATTAAAATAATCCCTCAGTGGCACAGCGGTATGTCTGCGGACTTACAACGCTAGAATCCGCTTAATTACAAACAAACAATATTAAAATCACAATTGCTTTGCATGTTGGATAGTCAACATTTCGAAAGAAAAATGTTTTGGAGAAAATCTTTAATTAAAAACTCTTAAAACGTAATTTAAAAACCTGATATTTTGTGTACGAAGACCTTGTAATGTTTACCAATAACCTGCAAAATTTTGTAAAGATGTGCATACATTATCAAAAGTCATAGTATGATTACTCTCATGGATACTTTCGTGGTTACGAGCTGGGTGGATTTTACTCAACCCGTAATGGAAGGGTTAAACACTATATTGGAAACCGACGTCCCTAAATACAGAAGTTGTTTGTATACGGTTTGTCAAAATGCGTGGTTTAAGTTTAAGCTCTATGTTTTTTTTGTTGTTGTTGTTTGCGAAAGCTTGTTATAATAGAAATAGTGTATAATCACGGCCATCAAACTGAGAATGATTGATAATGGAGGAAGTATAGTTTCCAAGGCAACATAGGACCTGGAAAATCTTACTTACAAAGTATGATTACTCTCAGTGGGTGAGGGCAAAAAAGTAAATGATAATGAGTGACATTTGTTATAACAAAACTTTTAACACATGAATATCCAGGATATCTATATAGGATAATCTAGGATGGGTGCTTGGACCCTATGTGAGCATTTCAAGAGCTCTTTACAATTCTAGATGTTTAGAATGTTTCTTGAACTAGGAGATCAGTATCAGTCCAGTTGAGCAAGCAAGAATCACAAGGTTTCTAATTACGTAAGTTATCTAAGGTACCAAACGCGTAGAACAAAAACATTTGTCTCTATTCATGATTTAGCTACACAACTATGGCCAAATGTTTCGCGCCACACTAGAATTTTAAGAATGAGTCATAATTGAAAAATATATATATAGAAACATAATTTAGATATTTTACTTAACATCATCTAATAAAAAAACTACAAAATCGTATAATAAAAGTCTACCAAAACCATTGTAGTAGTAAATAGGATTTGAAGTTTTTCCTTAATTGAAGGGATCTATAATAATAAAAAAGGCGAGTCTGTGTGTGTGTGTGTGTCCACTATAACTCCACAAGGAAAGAACCTAGAAACCTGACATTTTGCACCCATACTCAGTGGATCCTGAGGGTGTGCACCTGGGTATTACTTCTCCATGTGCGTGCGCCTGCGCATCTTTTTAATGAGACAAGCAAGAAAAATAACACACAGAAACAAGTGGTTCCTTATATTAAAAATATAAATCAAAGACAGACGCACACGTGCATGTCTCTCTGTGTGTGACTGCCATAGTTAGAAGAGGAAAAACCTGAAATTTTGCACCAATACTACGGGGATGTGCACCTGGGTATTATTACTTATCTTATACACATGAGTGCATGCTTTCACTTTCGCATCTTTTTATTGATGCAAGCTCGCGAAAAACGACATAGAAAAGAAGTACTCCCATATATAACAACTTCTAATATGTAGAAAAGCCAGTGTGTTTTGATAACAAACGTTCCAACAATGGTTTTTATGTCCTATTGCTTAGGGAAAAAAGTATACAGGTTATGCTAAAATAGGTTAAGAATACACACACTATCAACCTAATAACGCGAGCGAAGCCGGGTACTTTCGTTAGTATTAGATAATTCTAGAGTGTTACGGAAATTTTGACCATAGCTGTACATGTGATTGAACTTTATTTAAAACTTGTTTTTTGTTTTTTTTTACATTTGTATAACAAGATTAAGTAATACATCTATTTTTCGCTCTCTCCTTCGTTACCCATGGTTGTTTGCATGTAATTATATTTATTGTGGCTCAGATGTCTTCAACATTCTCCCAATTTACAGCTACGTAGGTATCATGGTTTTCTTGACAAAATTCAACAGTTTAAGGCTTGAGCATGTACTAATATTTCCCATTCACATCTAACCGTCTGTTACATGCTCATTTAGATCATCTAGCACCCTGGCGGCTCAACGATACGTCTGAGGGCTCATAATGTTAAAACTCAGGGCAGGCCACATATAACTCTTTGTGTATCTTGGTGCTTAACAACAAACAAATAAATCTTTACGTAAGTCATTCAATTACAATATTTCCATATCTACCTAATATCAATTTGCAATTTGATATTTCACCAACTTGTTTTGCATTTCATACCATTAACGATTTTATCCTTATAAATATATTAAAATTATTATCAAACATAGACTGATGTGTGGGAAATTTCATTAAATCTTACGTTGGACTCCATCTCTTTTTTTATCTTTGATTATTAGCTTTAAGTGTGTCCTTTTAATCCTTTAATTGTTAATCTTAATCTTTCATTATTAAGGATGTTGTTTTTCTCACTTTAGCTAATTCATTGACATAATAATAGAAAGGAGTTTCCGCAAGATAGCTACTATACACAATGCTGCATTGGTATTTCTTTCAGGAGTCATATATTTCGTAGTACTACTCATACTTATTCACAAGCATAACAATTTCGAGTTCAGTTTAAACAACCAGTATGTGTTAGCTAAATTGGTTCACTATTGTAGTTTAATAAGTACATCCTAAAATTTATCTGTCACTTGAGACAGTCAAATAGAGATGCACAGTTCCACTTGCTAATGCGCGGGAGCTGTTCTTAAGGAGATTTCAACAAACATTCTTAGCATGCTTGTAATAGAATCTTTTTTTATATTAGCTCTGTTGTAATACATACAGATCTCAGAGTTATTAGTATCAAAAATTGTGCATTATCCCTAAGCTATGCTTTGGTCTACTAGAACACACGAATTATTTAAGCTTATGGTACTATACCTAAGAAATTAATGTCGAATATGCGAATATGTAAAATTTAGTATATTCTAATCCCTTATAGTGATGGCGCACGACGAGACACAAATTCGGCATGTAATGCTGTTTGAATACAAGAAGGGAACAACGTCTCTGTAGCCACAAAGAATATCAAAGAAGTTTATGGAAATGTTTTGAACGTTCG
>NW_013666227.1:508590-512546 GCF_000517525.1 Limulus polyphemus
AGCCCTGAAATTTCATGTCTCTCATGAAACAATATGTAAACATCTACGGAATATGGGAAACTCCGTATAGAAGGTGCTTGGGTGCCTCACGAACTCCCCGATGATCATCATGATCATCGTTTCCAACAAGTGAACGTTGCTTCGTCTCTTCTGGTGCGTAATGTGCGTGAACCATTTTTGGACAGAATTATCACCGGTGATGAAAAATGGATTTCTATGCGAATATCAAACGCCAAAAACAATGGCTCAGTTTTAGACAAAAACCATTTCCGACCCCCAAACCTGGACTCTATCGGCAGAAAGTGATGCTTTGCATTTGATGGGTCATCAAAGGAGTAATTCATTTCGAACTTCTCAATCCACATCGAATTATCAATGCAGAGATTTATAGTCAGCAATGGAACGTTTAACTCAAGCTCTTCATCATAAACACCCTTCATTCATCAATCGGAAAGCTGTTCTTCTTCTCCACGACAATGCACCTCCACATGTGGCATGTTTGACGCAACATATGATTATGGAGTTTGTTTAGGAAGTTCTCCCCCACCCACCTTATTCTCCAGATATGGCACCATCAGATTACCATTTTTTTCGTTCGCTGCAATACCATCATAATAGGTAAACGTATGCAAATGTGGAAGGTGTTAAAGAGGACAATGACATCTTTTTTGCTTCAAAGCCAAGTGATTCCTTTAAAAATACCCAGCTTTGCTCGGGTTATTAGGTTGATAGTGTGTGTATTCTGAACCATTTTAGCATAAAAATATAACCTATGTACTTTTGTTGCTAAGCAAAATAACATAAAAGCCATTGTTGAAATGCATTATTACTAAAACACACTGGCTTTTCTATATATTAGAAGTTATTATATATGGAACCACTTATTTTTATGTGGTTTTTCACTAGTTTGCCTCATTAAAAAGATGCGCATGCACGTGGATAAAATAAGTAATAATGCCTAGGAGTACACCCTCAGGGTCCACTTAGTATGGGTGCAAGTTTTAGTTTCTAGGTTCTTTCCTCTTTGAGCTATGGCGGTAACACTTCTTTTCTATGTGGTTTTTCGCTAGCTTGTCTCATAAAAACTTATGCATTCGCATGCGCGCACGCACGTGAATGAGTAATAATACTCAGGTGCATACTATCAGGGGCAACTTAGTATGTGTGCAAAATTTCACGTTTCTAGGTTCTTTGATCTTGAAGCTGTGATGGTCATATATTCTTTTCTAGGCGATTTTTCGCTTGATTATTTAGATGTGCTTGCGCATGCTAATTGATAAATAATAATACCCAGATGCACACCCTCACGGACCACTTAGTATGGGTGCAACATTTCAGGTTTCTAGGTTCTTTCATCTTGGAGTTATGGCGGTCTCACACACATACACAGAAACACACAGAGTCACAGACGTATAGACACACCCTTTTATTATTATAGATATAATTTGTTAATGATGCTGATTAGTAAATATTTTCATGTTGTATTTTTATTATTATCTTGTTCATTTATGAAATATATAATCTTGACTTAGTTCTTTAGCGTTTCTTCTAATTCTGATTTATATTATTGAGATCAGCAGTAACGACCACTCCAAATTTGAGTAGTGGATAATGAGTTAAGATGGCCATCTCTGTATATAATAAGTCATATGTAACTATTGTTCACGTGACCCTATGCATAATAAACACACTGGCGGTGGAGTGGGAATTTAAATGAAAAAAGCGAGATTATAATTATTTTCTTTTTTAAAAAACATTGATCTAAATTAAGCAATATGAAATATTTATCTTTACTAAAGGTAGATATTTCAGTAAATTTCGCTTTGTTTGTTTCAAGGAATAAGGATTTATGGACAGCCTAATATGCCATAAAAGTAACACAGTTCAGTTTCTCTGATTTTCTGTAACGTATGATTTATCTATGATAAATGGCTTAAGATAAGATTAATTTTTCTTCGGGGTTGGCAATCTTACACCACACTAATGACGTATATTTTTGTCATAAGTAATGGTAACAATGTTCGTCCTTGCCTCATACTAGTTACCACGTTCATTTGTGCCACTTTTCTAAATAAAGCACAATTGCAAATAGCGCAAGGACTTTCCAATTCTTGACAAGAAAATTTCAATAAATATTCAAGTGATTTAAATTGATTTGCTAAATACGGCATTTATTTTAATTGGCATGTTTTAGTCTCAATAAAGAAAAACTTTCCTAATATGAGTAGAGGAGTGTAACGTATTTATCATTATGTATTTATTTTTAATATGAACGTTGTTTGGACTGAATTTGTATTTAGAAATATGCGTGACTTGTAGTATCAGATATGAGTTGCTTATAACGAATTTGTTATATATTTATTTTAATGTCAACGTTTGTTTCGAATAAGTTTATATTTGAGGGCGTGTCTAGCTTACCGTGTTAGTTACGTATGGCGAAACTCCCGCCAATTCTCCAAGGTTGTAGAATATTCGTGAACTCAAGAATCAACAATATATTTAATTCCGTAACCGGTATTGTCTGAACGTTCGAGAAAAGCATTGCCCACTCTTATAAAAAGACCAAGGCCAAAGAAGAAACAATTAAGTTATAACCGTGTGTGCGCTATAAACCGTGATTTTGCTAACCCTTACCAACCGGAAAATATACGACATTCGACCAGGAACAGCTATAAATTTCGAACGTCAGTGAATTCTCATCAAATGTTAGTATCTTTCAAAAAATATTGCTGGTTTCTCCTCGGACATTAGTGGTTTTATGAAAATATCATCTTACTTCAACGGTCCAACAATTCAGTATCTGAAAAAGCTAGCTAGCTTCCCGACAATTGTACGTACATGGACTTCAAGTTAACTCGCTGGATATCAAGGAGACTCTGAACTAGGAAGACGATTTTAGGCTATTTGTAAGTTAGTGAAATTTCTGTTTATGAAACTTTGTAATAATTAATCATAATAGTTGCTATTGTAAATTATAGGGTTGTATATATATATATATATATTAAAACGTATTTGTGTCAAAAACAGCGATGGTGTGAATCAATCAAATAGCGTAAATAAAATAAAATATCGGCATATTTCAAGACAATAAATCCAGGGTACATTTCAACTATTAAAATTTAAATTATTTAACTCGGCTTCAGATTATTTCAAATTATCAATACGTAACATTATAAATTAAATAAACAAATTAATCACAGGCCTAAGTATTATTTAACAAGTCTCCACAGCAGAAGTAAATAAATGTGTTACCTCAATGTCTGCATACTCTGTAGGTTATGTTATACAATACAAATGTTTTCTTACGTTCGTTGTATATTAAGATCTTACTGCAATGAGATTGAACATTGCCCCTCGAGAAGTTATTAAATATTTTTCATACAACAAACAAAGAATTTTTATTTCGAATTTTAACTTTTTATTTAAAAATTCTTTAGCCTAGGTTATTTTGTCTGTCATAACGGTCTCGAGATATGTTTCTTTCATAAAGTCCCTAACAATTTTTTTTTTTTTTTAATTAGGTATATATTCAAACGACGATACCTTAACATTAGTCACCCAATGGGGTAGCGGTAAACTTATGGACATACAACGCTAAACTCCTGGGTTCGTTTTCACCACGGTAAAGGACAAATGTGGCTTTACTGTAAAACAAACAAACAAATGTTAACGATAGTCATTTCTTTAGAGTTGTGTGATTAATGTTGTATGTTTAAATTAAAACAAGCATTTAGCATTTTGGTTCAAAACTTCAAGCAGATTTCAAGATCACCAGGCAACACAACAAATAGGGGCTACTCATCATTCTAGAAGAGCCGTTTTTCATTTAGCGCAACTACACGAGGGTGCTGTTGTTTCTCCTGACTTGATTACTCCAGAATATATTACTCTCTGTATTACACACACACCAACAAGCACAAACTACATTTTCGATGACGAGGAACCCACTTTGAGAC
>NW_013666228.1:0-19062 GCF_000517525.1 Limulus polyphemus
TAATGAATGGACTACATTCACTACATATTGGTAATGCATGGTGACTACACGTCTAATGAATGGACTACATTCACTACATATTGGTAATGCATGGTCACTACACGTCTAATGAATGGACTACATTCACTACATATTGGTAATGCACGGTGACTACACGTCTAATGAATGGACTACATTCATTACATATTGGTAATGCATGGTGACTACACGTCTAATGAATGGACTACATACACTACATATTGGTAATGCATGGTGACTACACGAGTAATGGTACAATATTTTATCTTTTACCTTATCTTTTACGACCCTCGATTCTAAACATTTGGATTTCGTCATATAGACAGTGACGTTCACGGGAGGGGGTGGGCTCAATGCCCTTATGCCCCAAAAGTGCCTTTTTGTCTCAGTCATGAAAATTGTAAATAACTATGAAAATATACACCTGATTTTACATCTTGCTTACTGCGAGTTATTAGGAATTAAAAAAAGAGTTCAGCGGTAAAATTAATAGCATATATAGAGACTAGCAGCTTTTAATAGTAAAGAAATACTTTTAATATGCTGTGATGTGTTATTACATAATAATTTATTGTTTAGTTTTACTAGCAGAAATAGCCGCCCTCAGGGCAGGTATAACTGCTAGTTTCTGTGGAAGGCTATTCGGCCTTTTCTGGAATTGTCTGACAGTTCTACAACAATGTACTCATACTTTTAAGTTTAAAAATAACCTATCATTACAGCAATACATCACAGAGTAGATTTTATTGAAGTATTTCTTTGTAGACGCAGTTATCAATGAAAGTGCTTTTCTGTTGCAACACTCATGATATTTTCACTAAAGAAACAAACAATGTTTTTAAAGTTTTTTTTTATTGTTTTATATTTGAAAATAACTCCTTTTTGTTTGTAACTGCTTAGTTATAAAAATATTACCCACTTATGATTGATGATGATGGGTGCAGTAGTTTCCGAGATCCGAGTTTTGGACGTATACATCGCAAGCTCCATTGTAATAAGATAGCGTAGAAATGTGTACAAAACCAATCGAATTAGAATAAAAGGGGATCTGTTTGTTTCTATGGCTTTTACCCTATGTGTATCAGAAGCATTCCACAGTCCCTATAGTCTCCTTTAATATCTCCTCCCCCACAAACAAACAAACAAACATGGTGACCTTACCATGCTTGAAAAGTGCCCTTTTCGTCAATGATTCCCCGTCCTTTCAATGTCCTCTGCAAATTGCTGATATAGGCAACCTTAATATATATTTACAAAGAAGTCCTGAAATATATTTATACAGATGTAAAGTGAGGCACTAGAATCAATAAATTAAATTCCGTGTAAGTTCATACTTGTCTCGTGTTTGTACAACTACAGATAATAATTCTTAATCTTTTTGTCGTCTAAAGCCGTGAAAAATATTTAATTAGTTATGAATATAAGATTTCTTTTTCTGTTAATAAAACGTTAAAAAAATAAATGTATGTAAACATCGTTGTTCTTTCAATAACAAGTCGGCTTTAGATAGGCTTTGAGTTTCTTTGTTTGTACGTATTTGATAAGCGGAAAGTTACACACTGGGCTATCAGTACTGTTCTCACCCCGTTTCTAGCGTTATATATATATACGCAGACTTACCGCTGTGTCACTGGGTTGGGGGAAAGACTTGTTGTATTACTGTCTCGAAGTAAATATATGAACGTTCGCAGAATTTATGTAAAATGATTTTTTTTTGTAAATTTAGAAAGCATATAAACAAAAATTTTTCTAGCTTTCCTTTTGATCATACCCCCCCCCCCCCCAAGTGGCTCAACGGTAAATCTGTGGTCTTATAACGCTAAAAACCGGGTTTCGATACCCATGTTTGGTACATCACAGATAGCCCATTGCATAGCTTTGTGCTTAACGAGAAACAAATGAGCCCGTTGATGATATAGATGTGTCGTGTAATTTCTTCCTGATATGGAATGGACGTAGTCTAGTGATTA
Organism: Limulus polyphemus; assembly: GCF_000517525.1. Classification (NCBI taxonomy): domain Eukaryota; kingdom Metazoa; phylum Arthropoda; class Merostomata; order Xiphosura; family Limulidae; genus Limulus; species Limulus polyphemus. The sequence continues at coordinate 1,989 of NW_013666228.1, forward strand.
GTGTACCTGGACTGTGAATCTAATGATTCATGGCTCGTTAACCTGTTGCCGCATATATGCGCTACGCACTTTGTGCCTAGGATGAGTTAAAAGAGTTATGGTCAGCTTATACTATTGCACATACAAAAGTAGCCCAGGAATTGGCGGTATATATGTGCTATTAATTAACCACCGCTCCTCTAGTACGTTAATTCAAACTTATGGATGGTTATGCGCGAAATTCTGAAACAAACAGATCTTCCCGATATAATGTCGAAAGGGTGTTACAATATAAGCTGCATGTATCACTACAGTAGTGTATAATCCTGCTAGTACAGGTTTCAACTCTTTTGGGCGCGGTTTAGCCCTGTGGTAGATCTCTGGATTTCGAAGCTAGTGAGCCGGGCTCGAATTCGTGCAATCCCCAAAAAGTATTCCCCGCACTTTAAGCTGTGGGTGAGTTATAAGTGACATTTTTAGTATGAATAGTTAGTGGTAGGGTGCTACTGACACTCATACAACCAGAGATAAACAGACAGTGGTTATTAAGCGACATCAGTTTTTTAATATTGTTCACATAATTTCTCCAGGGGAAAATTAATCTTTGAGATAACTGCCTACTATTAACCGTTCAGAGAATCATCCAAAGTTATTTTTTGTTTGTTTAATATATTATCTATACACAATAGTCATAATAATGCACGTATATCTGTGTTAATTATTTATGGACATACTGTTGACTGCACTACCAAATCATGCAGGTAATATGGGTAATTGTAACATCAGTCTATATAGCTCTGTTCTCCAGCTGACTTACATTTTAGTAGCACCTTGTTCAGTCTAGAATGCTCCCTAGCGTCATTAAAGCAAATTATTCAACAAAGATGCATATTTACAGATTTGGTGTGGTATGTCATTTGGCACAAAACAAAGATGACAGTTCCTCGTTACTAGCCTGTTAGCCACATTTTTCATGTCGTACTCTCATTTTGCCAAAATATTGCATATGTATGGATTTTTTTTGGCAATAGAAGAAGTGAGGGCATCACAGTCCACATCTACTGATAAATGACACACATTGATTGGATGAGCGGTAATATAGCGTAGTCCCAGTGCTACGTATCATAGTACTTGTTGTAAGGCTGTTTAAAAGGCATTACAAAAACAAAACTGCTGAATCAATCTTATTTAAATATGATATAATTATCCACAGTACTATTAATATTGTAAATGTTTTATTATGAGCTTTGAAAATACGACTTATATATCAACTACGTCGACATTCAATCCCATATTTTTTTAACTTTAGAAGAAAAATGAATCAATTCGCTTGAAAATTCAGAAAAACATTCAAAAAAGTATTTATTTGTAACAAGACGTCTATATTCTTATTTGTGATGTGCTGTCTGTCCGTGAATGAGATACTTGTTGCATATTGAGACAGAGACGTTTGGTTTTCCACTTTGCCATAAATACAATTTCTCTTTCCGACTTCGTTTCTTCCTTTACATTAATGTTGAACAAACAAAATAAGAGAGAGAGTCTTATTGTGAGCGTCCCCAGGCAGACATAGATAACTCTTGAATATCAGTTAATAGTTTTCATTTTTCATATATATATATATATAATACATCGCTGTAATAATCCTCATTCTCAATTATCAGAGATCAAACCATCATCGTTGTTGTAGTGAAACTTATGATAGTGTTAGTAATAGTACAGATGAAGACCTTTTGTGATGTTAGAGCACAATTAATTCAATAGAGTAGTCTAGTATAATGAACTCTAAAGCGTGAGAAGACCTGACGACCTTCAACTAAGTCGTTTTATATTGAAAGTTATACGTGTAAGGACTGAATTTGTCACGATGGTGGTTCTGAAACACAGTCATCCTTTGAGAATTGGATAACTATAGTTCATTAAGAAATGCAAAAATAAAAACGAAAGCTCCCAAGTATACGGTATATAAGTGTTTTATTTCGAAAAGCTATACTGTGGAACCAAAGTCTGCCGACCTAGCGGCGCTACCAATGTCTCTCGTCATAAATCAAAACATTACTTGTGTTGCATCAGCAGTGATGAAAGTTTACCAGGCATTACTGTAACATTGAACCCTAGCATTGATACATATTTGGTATAACGACGTATTCAAACATGTTATACGAGAAGGTCGAGATGTCAGTTGATGTTTGGAACGGTTGATAGTTACGTATAGACTAAATTTTTAACATTAATTCTATTTTATTGAGGTTGTTTAATGAAATAGCGCCGTTTAGTAGCAGATCTGAAAATATATAAACATTTTTAGAAAACAAAAAAGAGCTATTTGGAAACAGTTACTCCCAATACACCCCACGCCATATTTAATCCACGAATTATCTTTCTGTTTCCTAATAAGGAAAGAAATTACATATATGCAGCCAATAAACCTGTTTGCAATGCAGTCGGCCGGCCAAAATCCTGAAATACACTTTGATGGAATTTTTTTGTTACAAGTTCTTACCTCTCACAGATGTCTGCTATATGACTCAAGGTTTTGAATGAGAGGAGATAACATCTTCGTATTTAACCTTCAAGGTCAATTTAATGAAATATTAGACAATTTTGTATTTTTTTTACATAATTGTCAGAGGAAAACAAAATGTTATATTACATCTAGATATGTTATATTTGACTCAAAATAATTAAATAGTGCACACATTAGTTTAGTATTTGATCTTGAGAGTCATTTTCAAGGTCACAATGATGAAAATATTATCAAAATAAGCCTTTTTTCCAATGTTTCTTCCATTTGTATAATGACACACTTGCATCTTGTTTCCATTATTGTTGGCATTGTATCTGTACTGTATCTGAATTGTATCATTCCATCATTGTTTCCATTGTAGCAAATGTTACAAATACTTTTTCTTTTATTTCAGGTTCTGCTATGAAACTAGACCATGGAGATGAACCAACCTACATCATCAAAACGCAGACTCGAAGAAGATGAAATTTCCCACTGTATCATTTGTTAAGAGGACAGCATGGAACCTCTTCGCCCCTTTCCATCAGAAGCTGGAAAGGCTATATTACTGAATGTTGCCAAAGAAAGAAAAAATTTAAAAATGCGGATTCAGTTCATATTACTGATCGTATAACTTGACTTTCTGAAAGTCAACTGTGGCAAGAGGGTCTTATCAAATGGCATAAACCTTGCTGCTGCAAATTCACAGGTGAAAGTAAGTTGCAACGGCTGAGAAAGCAGTCTTTATCAAAGCATCAAACAGGGTTGAAGAACTTAAAGCAACAAGCCAAAAGCCAGTGAAACGCTTGATTACAATCTGTGTATGTTTTGTTAAACACAAAGCAGTAAACAATTAAGCAATGTTGCAACATTCAATGTATATGAAAAGATAATAAAGGTTGCACAAAAAGATGTTACTATGAGAGTGAAATTGGCAGATGCTGTTGATGGCAAGTACAACGTTCAGTGTTGGGCAGAGTTTCAGAATAAGATAGGAAAGGTCAGTGATAAGCCAAAGAGGATTATGAGCAAGATAAAATTATGGATGAACTGTGTTTGGATAATATATCAGGCCTAAAGTTAGGAAAAGTATATGACATGAGGCATGTATGGGAAAAATATGTTCATCTGTGTCACATGAAGCAAGAATCAGGTGACCAGGTGTGTAGGGAACACAGACGCCTTTCTTTTGAAACTTGTCCAGAATATTAGTGACGATAGTTGTATCAGTTCTGCGCACAGTATCAATGCCATTGGAATGCCCAGTAGAATGAAGGAGGTTGATAAAATTATCTGATGTTGTTGCCTGGTGAACAATAAGGCCACTACCCACATGTGTTGAGTCAACTTCCTGTTTCTAGCTACTGCATACAACACATCTTGTGCGATCCTGAAAACCCTCCTTTTTAGCTGTTTTTCACACTTCTCAGAATCATTCTGGTTTTATACTTTGATAAAGATTGTTTTCTCAGCCGTTGCAGTTTGCTCTCAGCTGTGAATTTGCAGCGAGCACGTTTTATGTCATTTGATAAGACCCCCTTTCCACAGATGACTTTCAGAAAGTCAAGTTATACGATCAGCAACATTCAGTAGTCTAACCTTTCTAAATTCTGAGGAGAAGGGCGAAGAGGTTCCTTGCTCTCCTCTTGACAAACGATACAATAGAAAATTTCACCTTCTTCGCTTCTGCGTTTAGATGATGTAGGTTGATTAAACTCTATGGTCTAGTTTCATATCAGAACCTGAAAGAAAAGAAAAAAAACATTTGTAGCATGTGCTACAATAGAAACAACGATAGAATGATACAATACAGATACAATATAGATGCAAACAATAATGGAAACAAGATGCACGTGTGTCATCATACAAATGTCAAAAGCATTGCAAAAATTGATTATTTTGGAAATAATTTCACCATTGTGACCTTGAAAATGACCTCCAAGATTAAATACTAAACTAATGTTTACACTATTTGATTATTTTGAGTCAAATACAACACAATTAGATGTAATATAACATTTTACCTCTGACAATTAGTAAAGTCCTAAGTATGTAAAAAATACAAAATTGGTTAATATTTCATTAAAATGACCTTGAAATTTACCTTTAATGTAAAATGCGAAGATGGCATCCCCTATGATTCAAATGTTGGGTTAATATTTAAGGCATCCAGGGGAGGGGGTACCAACTTGTAACAAAAAATGCCATCAAAACTTATTTTAAGCACATTTTACTACTTATTGCAACAGTGAAAAGTAAGAATTTTTCAAAATTGTTAAAGCGCATAGTTTTACATTGATTCTAGTTTACCTTTTAAACAACTGCTATAAAACTAAACAGTTAGAACTGTATTCACTTCAAGAAAAGGATTATAACTGTTAGAAGTATGTTACACTTAAAATGTGAATTTACTAATTTCCAAGTTTATCCTGCTGAGGTTTCATGTCATGTTTGTTAGAAGTCACAAATAAGCTCAGCAAAAAAACAAAAGTTTTGCGAAATATGAGCCCAAGTTATGGATTGTTTTTTCTTCAAATTTGCACAAAGGAAAAGTACATTCTCAGTTTTGTGTGTTTGTTTGTTAGTAATTAAGCACAAAGCTACACAATGGGTTATCTGTGCTCTGCCCACCACGGGTATCATAACCCGGTTTTTAGGGTTGTAAGTCCGCAGAAATACCGCCGTGCCACTGGGGAGCTACATTCACAGAGGCAGTGAAGAAAACCAAATTCAATAAAAGCCTTTTCCTCCAGGACTTAAACTGAAATAAACATGTATGATGTTCCAAATAGTGCAACGAGAAACCCTTAAATTTCGAACTGGTGGCCAGGTTATAAACCAATCATTTACTTAAACCGAATCTTGGACATCTCTCACTTGGTTATCAATTACAAAACTGACCTCACGTTTACTACAAAAGAATAAAATTATATATATCTTCAAAACAAGTTATTTTCTTTAAAATAATTTGATTATGATACACCAGGCAAGTACGATGAATTATTGGTGCTGTTGTAACTAATTAGTTTAATGCTTGTTGATATGTGTTTTGACTTGGCACGTATCCATTTTTGATTTCAGAAAGCTACCTCAATAAAAAAGAACTACACATACAGACAACATAAATTTTGAACGCAGACAGATTTTATCATACAACATCCATTAGACACTGATGTTCTAGATTTAATTACATAATAAAGAACAGTGTCTTTGGCAATCATAAAAGATGCAGTTAGCAATATGGATCAAATGACAATTCAAAAATGTTAACTCGTAACACTATAGCTACGGAATGAAACTTCTAGAGAGGTTGAGTACGTTACATAAAAAAAAAAAAATGCCCCGGCATGGCCAGGTGGTTAGGGCGCTCTACTCGCAATCTGAGAGTAGCGGGTTCAAATCACGGTCCCACCAAACATGCTCGTCCTTTTAGCCGTGGGGGCATCATAAAGTGACGGTCAATCTCACTATTCGTTGGTGAAAGAGTAGCTCAAGAGTTGGCGGTGATGACTAGCTACCTTTCCTCTAGTCTTTCACTGCTAAATTATGGACGGCTAGCGCAGATAGCCCTCTTGTAGCTTTGCGCGAAATTCAAAACCATTAAAATAATTTTGGAGGCTCGCCACATCATTACAGTATGCGTAGCCATGTCCAGTTATGTTCTGTCTAACGACCGTGTATCTTGACAAAATCCTGCAGTGTATTTTTCATTGCAAAAGGCTCTTTTTTTATAAAGATATCATGTACCAAGCACACTACTTTCTCCTGCACCTTTTCCATAATCAATCTAAAGAACAACAACGGCAGTTTCACAGCACCTATTTCAACAACCCGATTGCATATAAATCCTTAGGCCCTGCGTCCGATGACTTCCCTGGTATTTCTTCGTACAGGATAGTATGAATATTCGTTTCATTCTTCAGCTGTATTTGTTGTTATAGAAACTTGTGTACACGTGACTATTGTCGCTTTTCGAACCTTGGGAAATATTACTGGGTTAACTGAGGAGAATAGCATTAGCAACTGATGAAATAATACATTGTAATCTTTACAAGTAAGAACGTAGAACCAGTATAATTTTTAGCTACATTCATTATCAGGTTGATTTTTTTAATTTGGATCTAACTAGGTAGTTTGTACTGACCAGAAGTTAATATTAATATCATTATTATGTTTCAACATAAATGTTTTAGTTGGTTTTACTGTTTGGTTTGTTGTTAAGCGCAAAGCCACACAACGAACTATCTGTGCTTTGCACCTCATGGGTATCGAAACCCGCTTTTTAGCGTTTTAAACACGCAGTCTTACCACTGAGCCACTGGTGGGCAAATGTTTGAGAAAATACTGATGTCAGTTCGAGAATTCGTAACCTTTCTTTCGTACTGAATCTAGATTGTTATTCCTGGAATTTTACATTCTCATCACCTATACATATGTTTATCTATAAGATCTTCATTCGAATAGTGTTAGGGTAACTTTTATATTTCCTACATGTCGGTGTTTTCTTGACTGACAGTGTTTCTATGGCTCATAAAAATAAAGGAATTTCTTATAAACTTCAGCACTGGAATCAATTAGTAAATCATTACGATCAAATCCAAAGCTGATATATTTACGTCGTCAACACAATCTTCATATAAAATCTCGTCACATCAGACGTAGTAAAGAACTTTCGTTTGAAATCTAATAGTTTGTTGTTAAGTATAGGTGTTGTAAACACATGTAACTAAAATATCCACTCTCGTGGCGATTAATATTTCGGAGCGCCTGCTATTTTCAACAATTATCATGATATTGAAATACGACTTTTTCTGCAAAACTTATGTAAGTATGCTCACAGCCGCACTCGTAGGCCATGCTTTTATCATGATGTAGATTCTATGAAAAATTTATAAAACTAAACAAAAATTACCAAAGTAAGATTCAAACAGCTGAGTTAGATGTTAGAAAGATTACGTTTGAACATTATAGAATTTTTTCGGAAAAATAGTTTTGGAAAAATAAGTATAATCTGATTTATTTGTAAAGAATAGTTATATTAAATAACAATAGGACTTTGTGGTTAATTTATTGTACTTAGGTTAACCATAGTGGTTGGAAAAATTGCAACGAAGCGCGAGAATTTCCTTTTGTTCTATAGATATGTCAATAATCTTTCTTAAGACACTCATGTAACTCTAGTTAACTTTTTATGGTGTATGTTAACTTTTGGATCGTGTAAACAGGAAAAAGAATATGTAAATGTCTATATATATATATAAACCCACTTGTGTGACAGCTGCTAGGAATGCTCTGCTTCTGGCAGATTCCTAGAACTAAGCATTGCTTCGAAAGGTCAGAACTCAGACAGCCACAGACATGGAGGTCTCTCCGTTAATTGACTAGAGAAAAACCTCACTCAGATAAATTAAAGATTAAAAAGGAAATGGAAAGAGATAAACTTTGATGTACATGAACAGTTTAAAAATGCATCTTTTTACATGTATTGCCTGTTTAACTTGGCAGTCTAGTTACAAACCCTTTCTGACATTCTAAGCCTCGTTTTAAAAAAGAAAAAGGCAGGTTAAAAAACATTGAAAGTCTCAACATAACATGCACTGAGTGATTAGTTTCTAAAGGGACTTCCACACGTGTGCATCACCTAACGGAAGACACACTTAATGAAATGTAATAATTTAAGTTCAAAATAAAGAATTTTTATTAACCGACCAATTTCTTTTTTACTTTATTGATGAATACAATTGTGTTTAATCAAGTGATTTATCTATAAAAAAAACTCTATTATCAATTCGAAACGATTTACTTGCGGGAAAATAAAGAGATAATCATGACTGCTTCTCGAAATCACTTGACTTTAACATTGGACGAAATGCAATAATTTAATAATGAGAACAGGTTTGTTTGCCTCAATTGCGTACTTATTAAAACTGAACTGTGGCATAAGTGTTACCGCATTACACGTACTCAGGGAAGGTGTATTTTACTCACAATTGTATATATATGTATATATATATAACAGAAGCAACAGTGAAAATGTGCCATTATTTTGATACTCTCTGATAAAGCATGAAATGGAACAGAAAAATTTATTCAAGCACCCTGAAATATATGAGTCTAAATTTGACTCTACATTTGAGTCTACATTTTTACTCAAATTAATTAGTATTTCCGCTTGTAAGTGCCGAGAGGCAAAACTAGACTTATCGTGTGTGTGTGTCTATGTTTGTGTATTTTTCTTATAGCAAAGCCACATCGGGCTATCTGCTGTGTCCAATGAGGTGAATCGAACCTCTGATTTTAGCGTTGTAAATTCGTAGACCTTAAACTTATCGCGCAAATATTTGGTGAATTTGAAATAAATTCGGTCAACATGCAACGACAATATAACCTTCTCCAAAGTGACCAGTATTCAATGGCATCACGCTATCTACGTGACTGCAAAAAAAAAAAGTCAAAATGCATATACTATTGACCATAAACGGTTCATTGAAACTGCAGGTCACAACGCCTACTAAATGATCTATATACACCCCGTTTTTTTTAAATGTTTATACACACAAATACGTCCAGTACTCAGAATTTTCAAAAACATATTCTGTATAGTGAAATAACATAAGTAAACTATCATTGATTCTATTGTACAAACTACAGTAACAAAGCTTTTGAGCTCGAGAACAATTTGTATGAAAAAAATTAAGAGTTGGGTTGCTAATAAATACTCATTTCCATTGATCCAGGACCACTTATACAAGATCACTTGTACTAAATATAGAATTCATTTCCGATCACTTAAGAACAACACTAAAATCCGGGATTTTATTCCTCACAGTGGATACAGAATTGGGAGTCTATTGTGTAGCTCTGCGTTGAAAAAACAACCAAAGCATCTAAAGAGAATTTTTTTTTAAGTTAAGCACAAAACTACACAATCTGTACACTGACCACCACGGGTATCGAAACCCGGTTCCTACCGTCGTAAGTCCGCAGACATACCGCTGTGCCACTGGGGGGGGGGGTACTAAAGAGAAATCAGTTAAGTTATTATGGAACAAAGAAACTGTAGGCTTGAGTTTTTTAAGATATATTTCCACGCATACATATATAAATATTTTAAAAACTGATATTTACTTTTACTAAAAAAAAGATAACAACATATGACGTAGTATTCTTGAAATCTATTCGATTAATATACTACTAATTCTGGATAGAACCACAAATTTAGTATTATTATCCCTCAAAGGCCCGGCATAGCCAGGTGGTTAGGTCGCTTGGCTCGCAATCTGAGGGTCGCTGGTTCGAATACCCATCACACCAAACATACTCGCCCTTTCAACCGTGGGGGTGTTATAATGTTACGTCAATCCCACTATTCTTTTACCAACAAAAATGGGATTGACCGTCACATTATAGTACCCCCACAGCTGATACAACAAGTATTTTTGGAGATGGGTTTGGAACTCACGAACCACAGGTTTTGAGTCGAGCGCCTTAATTTTAGACTGCCTACGTGTTGTTGTTTGTCTGTTGGGACCTTATAGCCTTATCTGGTCATTGGCCTGAAAAACGGGATAAAACTTAAGCTTGTTCCTAATCGTGCCACCTAGAAATATTGACATTTTGTTTTTATATTTATTGTATGTCCAGTCTGTTCAGCTAAGTTTTTGGTATAGTCAGTCCGCGGCTTTAGTTTTATTTTATACATAGTGGATATCGGTTAATGTAGTTTGAGTAAGGTATACTTATCAGACTTACCAACAGATATCAACAAATAAAGTATCTTTGTTGCTGTAAAGGAGACAACGTGCGTGTTTTTTTTTCCTGGTATTTCCACCCCATTCTTTCAAATAATAATATTCTGCCACGCCCAGTTTTACGGTATCAAATTTAATTCACTAGAACTTTATCTGCTGTTTAAATCTTCAAGTTTCTTTTTAATGCGGAATTATCCAATTTGAGCGTATGTTTCGGTAATCAAGATTACGACAGTAGTTGAACACCAAAAAAGAAAAAAATTGAAAATCTGAAAAAAATCACGTTTTTTACCACCACTTTATTGCTTTGGATATTTGTTTTCAATTAAATATAACACACCTGTAAGGTTTTTCAGAAAATATTTCCTATAGGACTGCTAGTTCTAAAACATTGGCAAAATAATCGGAGTCTAATATTTTTCAGATTGACTTTATAGTCCACTATCGTTCGATTATGATTATTTTCTAAGGCTCATTGACTCAAGTGTCATTTGTATCAAACATTCTATTCAAGGATCTTTATTATATATCTGTGACACTGTGAGAGCGAGATATATTGAGAAATATATTTTACAGCGAATAATATTGTTACATGTCTGCGAGGATCTTCAGCCATACAAGTCCTTTCTTGATTAAACCAGTTTATTATTCCCCAATACAAACTTTTAGTACACAGTAGTTCCACAATTAGTACGTTTCTCGTCACGTTAACTTAACAACTTTTATAATACACGCTATAAATCACAGCAATTCACAAGCTATGTCTCAGCTGGCTTTTTCTGCCAGGCTTATATACTAACGAAGAGGGCATCTCGAACGCACGCGGACTTCCCTGATCATTCGAGAAACTCAAGCACGTCACGTGACTTCCGCTGTCGTAACAATATATATATTTGAAAACAAAACTTATTTTGTAGTGACCCGTTTGTGGGTGATACTAAAGTATTTATAATTATTTAAAAGTATCTTTTGTTTAAACTATTTTAAAAGGAGCTATTTAGTTTCTTTTCGTTATTTTGTTATGTTTACTGTTTCCTTAGATGTTGACAAAACTTACGAGATCTTTTTAAACGTGGTTGTATATTAAACTGTATATATTTAACTCTCCGGTTTGAATTTTGTTAGTTGTTTTTTTTTTCGAATTATTCATCAAATATTTATGTATCTAATAAAGGAACTGCTTGACGAGTCACCACGTGACGGTTATGAGGAATCTTATGAAAGACAGAGAAATGAACCTTCAACTTCCTACCAGCAGTTTTATCAAACATATTACAGCACGCCGGAAAGACTGAAAAATCTGAGAAGGAACTACGGACCAGCCGGACTTAGAAAAGCTCTAGTTGCTCAAAATATACAAGAAAGTAAGCCTTTAGTAGCAGTTGCTTTTTTCAGGATGTTGTATATTGAACATACTATCCTCAAATACCCTCGTTTCACTATGTTAAACATAAAATAATTCAATGGAAAAAGTAACTAACGAACAAATTAGTTCATAACGAATGAATATTTTTATTTTTTAACTTAGTTTAAAATGTTTGTCATTTTATGAACAAAACTAGTTATCTCAAACAATTGTATTCAAAGGGTTTATGGTTCCAAAGTTAAAATCGTCTTAACGAGGTGAGGTGCAGATTGTTGGCTTTAATTTTAACCAGAGTGCTTTTCTATTCTTACATTTTTTTAATTTCAAAATTCTTACACTATATATATTTAATTGCATTTAAACACATCTGTTGCTTTTCCTCTGGTATTAGTTATCACAGAGCGTGTACCATATGAATTATGTTATATAAATATGTTTGTCCCCTGGTGGATTAGAGATAACTTTACGGACTTTCAACGATAACATCCAGGGTTCGATTCCCCATGGTGGGCAGAGCGCAGATAGCCCGTAATGTTGCTTTGCGATGAAACAACAACAATATTTTATATAATGTTTTTATAAATATTATTCTACACAGCTGGTAATGATCTAGTGAACTCAGGTGAATAGTGTATCACGATTTCAAATAACTACAATAATGTTGTGTTGTCTCGGAAAATAGCAAATTTATGAATAATTTTTTACTTTGTTTAAATATATACCTCCTTTAGCTTCGGCGACTTCATTTGTTAAATTTTTATCAGTTCAATACCATGAAAGCGCATGTAATAATTACAGTAAAATGCCTTTCATATTAACACTCCCTTTTTTTATATTCAATTCAAACCATTAATAATTTTTATCACCATAATTATCCGTGCATAATAAAATGGCAAAATAATATAACATTATCATTAAGTTCAAAGAAACTCGATGAAACCCTAGCGCTTTCGTTAGGTAGACTTGTCTTCTTCAGGGGTGAAGGATTCATGAGGTTTTCGAATTTAATTTACAAAGTTTGTTTTGTCTAACGCATTTTTTACTATCATGATATTATTATTATTCGTTGTAAAAATCAATTACATCAAATACTGACAAAAAAAATTATAGAAATATATTTAAAGATATACATAACGTCACAAATCTTGAGTTCTGGATCTGCTCTGACCATGAGTGACACACAATTTGCAGGGTAAGCGTATTTGCTGTTGGTAAGGTTCAAATTAATGAATAATAATTCAGTTGTGGAAGGTAACTGAAAACATTAATTACTCGGAGATATTAAATCATGCTGCAAAAAAAAAAAAGTTATGTTGCAAAGTTCCAATTTACTGATGCTCAGGAGTGTCCATATGAAATTACCAATGAAATATGGATGGACGATGTAAAACAAAAAAGCCATCATTGCAATGCCTATACTTGTGGGTATTTACAACGACAGAAAAGTACACTAAAAAATCTTTGAGTGCCTACAGTAGCTTATAGGTTACAATTACTATGTGAACGACGGGTGTTAAAAAGAAGTTGATAAAGAATATTGTATCATAAAGGCAAGACGTTCCCAGTGTTATAGCTGAAAGGCCATCTACAAATATGCTACCATCACGAAGTTGATAAAGAATATTGTATCATAAAGGCAAGACGTTCCCAGTGTTATAGCTGAAAGGCCATATCATTCATTGGTATACCTGAGAAAAGGTGGAAGAATGGTCATTATAACTGCATAGAAGGGTAAGGGTAATTAAATTATGCTGACATAGATATATTCTAAAACTTAAAATTTGGATATCAGATACATGCTCAACAGTAATCAAAGTTAAAACAGTCAGAGCCAGATAGTGTGTGTAATTTATGGTTAGGATATAATTATATGCGTAAGGGAAAAATCAGTCCATGAAGCTTAATAATTGAAATTATATCATTTCAAACTTCTTCAGATACATACAACTTATTTCAAAAGGCAATAAAATGAAAGTGAAAGTATGAGTCTGTGATTGCTACAAGTATTTGTAAGCCTCCTCGGGCCCACCAACAGTAATTATAAGTCCCAGGCTAAAATAGTCAAGGATACTGCTCACTGACATGACACTTTTTTTACCCCATTAATAACAGCAATTTTAAACAAAAGAAACAAAAACAAATACGTACTTATTACATCCTATCGGTGAACCTGAACATCCTAATCTTGTTAGAGCATTAATTGGTTATATGTCTACAAAAACACATACCTGAACCTGAACATCCTAATCTTGTTGGAGCATTAGTTGGTTATATGTCTACAAAAACACATACCTGAACCTGAACATCCTAATCTTGCTGGAGCATTAATTGGTTATATGTCTACAAACACACATACCTGAACCTGAACATCCTAATCTTGCTGGAGCATTAATTGGTTATATGTCTACAAACACACATACCTGAACCTGAACATCCTAATCTTGCTGGATGTGTGTTTGTAGACATATAACCAATTAATGCTACACACTTTCTTTTTCTTTCACGTTTGGAATGACGATCTTTATCAACTGCTTCCCAATGGCTCAGCAGTAAGTCTGAAGGCTTATAACGCTAAAAACTGGGTTTCGATACCCGAGGTTGGAGCAGCACAGATAGCTCATTGATAATGAAACAAGATCACAAACTTTACTAATTAATGTTGGTCAAGAACTGTTATGGTTCATAATGATTGTATGTTACATATGTACTATTTTTGCAATATTGAAACTCCATTATTATCACCCACGGGTGCTAAAGACACCATGTAACTTATAGTTTGAATTAACAAGAAAAACTCATTCACTCCCATCCAACTATATTATTAGGAGTCTTCGATGTAAAGCAAAACACATTTGGATGATCGGATAGCTTTTCTGTAAAGTAATCAAAAGTTCAATTTATCGGAACTATCACAATAATTAATTTTCATTCTGGCTTCTGCCAGTCTCTCTTTACGTATCGTCTAAATATGCACTAATGCAGCTAACATTAGTTTTAGAATAATAAAAGAAATTCATCATGCTGGTCTACTTGTGATGAAATGCTTTCCAAATAGCCAGAAATGGAATGACGGAGTTCATTTTTCTTTCCGAATATCAGTAATCCAAATACTTCTCCTTTTATGATTCTTTAAAGATACTACAAAAAGTTAGGTTCCTCCTTTGATATATCGATTAGTTTAAACCTACCGCAGATCAGCTCTTCACTTTATTAATCAAATACCGTAGCACTCACCATTACTCCATTTGTTTTTAATTCTTAACGTAACCAGGGCAGTCCCGCACTTGTTCGTGACGTCATCAGCGAGAGCACTATCAAAAGTGTTATTAACCATATTGCCCTTATACTTCTGTGCTAGACAATAGTTTCAAAGATGTGTATGGTGTATGAGTTGTTTTCCACTAACCACGAGCACTCCATATTTACTTATGTGTTTTAAAAATAACTAACATGAATTTATTTTGCGAAATAGGCAAGCTGTGTAATATAACGAAATATTTTCTTTCACCACCATAACTGATGAAAGAAACATGACATTAGTGTTAGAGCCATTTAAACACATGCAAATAGAAGACATAACTTGGAGGTAAACATAACCTGTGTGTTTATATTTGCCTTATAATACTTAGAATTTAAACGTTTCATGGTCAGGAATTATCTCGATAAAACAAAAGGCATATGACTTTCTTTGAAAAGGATTTTTTAATAAACTTTAACTACTTTGGACAGTACAAGTATTTATAAAAATGGAACACTTTAATAACGGAGAACAACCGTGCCAGTTTGTTCTACTTTGAACATATACACACGTACTTCTAAATTCGACAATCCACAAATAAGATGTACAAAACGTATAACAAAAATAGCATTTCAACTCAGATATAATAAAGAAGTTTAGATCATTTTCTGAAAAGGATATATCAACTCTTAGTACTTTATTGTGTTATATGTATATAATACACGATTCTAGAGACACTGTATTTGTTAGGTGATCATATATAATTCAACGGACTATTGACTTATTATAATATACGAATATATGAAAACTGGTGTAGCTCGTCTATTTTTGCGCTAAACCAAAGATACAAACATACGCGTTCGCAATGGTTGCAATAATTAATTTAGACTTGACAGAGATCAACTGTACGGTAACGTAAACATACGAACAATTAGTAAGATCCATCCAGTGGTAAAAAAACAATTTCAATCTGACAGGTGTGAATATAAACGATTAATGAATAAAATTCTGTAAAGAACCACTAGTAGTAGTGAGATAATCAATTTGTACTTGACAAAAGTTCACTTTGTGTGAATAAAAATACTTAACTATTAACTAATAAAATTCTGTTAAGAACCACTACTAGTTGTGAGATAATCAATTTTTACTTGACGAAAGTTCACTTTGTTTGAATAAAAATACTCAACGATTAACTAATAAAATTCTGTTAAGAACCACTACTAGTAGTGAGATAATCAATTTGTACTTGACGAAAGTTCACTTTGTGTGAATAAAAATACTTAACTATTAAGTAATAAAATTCTGTTAAGAACCACTACTAGTAGTGAGATAATCAACTTGTACTTGACGAAAGTTCACTTTGTTTGAATAAAAATACTTAACTATTAACTAATAAAATTCTAAAAAGAACCACTACTAGTTGTGAGATAATCAATTTGTACTTGACGAAAGTTCAATTTGTGTGAATAAAAATACTCAACGATTAACTAATAAAATTCTGTTAAGAACCACTACTAGTAGTGAGATAATCAATTTGTACTTGACGAAATTTCACTTTGTGTGAATGAAATCACCTGAAAATCTTTTGTAGTTACGCCCCTGAAATGATAGTAACATTTTTGAATTTTTTATTGAAAATGAGAAACTATTGCAAAGTAGCATTTAATGCACGTGCTAATATATAATATGTATCTTTGCCGGCTTGTTAAATGTTACATAAATATATCAACAACCTCTTCTGTTAAGGCAACATTAAAAGAGTTTAATGGTAATATCATGAATACAGAGAACTCTGATCATTTCTTATAATCCGAGAACATCCAGTTATTTCATGCTTTCCAGACCCCAGTTACACTTTGAGCAGGACACATAAATAATATTTAACAAGTGACTATACCAGTGAAATAACATGTGAAACGGTTAATTCTACCAGAATTTACCATCGCTTTGGAATGAGGTTTTGGTCATTCATCTTTCAAAGTATGTTTTCACATATTTGAGTAGATAGATCATACATTAAGTTTCAGACATTCCTTAAAGTTTCTCTCTCAAAGGAACATAAATAATACTAAACCTATTCATAGATGATAAGGACATAAATAACACTAAACCTCATTCATAGATGATAAGGACATAAATAACACTAAACCTCATTCATAGATGATAAGGACATAAATAACACTAAACCTCATTCATAGATGATAAGGACATAAATAACACTAAACCTCATTCAT
>NW_013666228.1:19941-30372 GCF_000517525.1 Limulus polyphemus
TATGGACTTATGACTGAACTAAATTTCCTATGCTGGCCGAACCTCGTGAGATATTGGGATTATGGAAGAAATTATGGTTAACAGCCAGGGTAAGACCCCCCCCCCAAAAAAAAAAAGAGTACATGTATATATAATTAACTTTGATGTTTAGCTACTCATCATTTTTATTTTGCATAAGAAGTTGCGTAAATATTTGTATTTTTTATGATATTCTTGAGTATAACTACAAATAACTTAACACATTTTCCATGAAATATTATTAATTTAAAAACGTCTCTTCTTTAATGTATTTTGCCTCTCATTTCTTCCCCTACAGGTCTTTATTTTGTTACCAAAGTTCCATCCCCTAGTGGGCAGTTATGTTCTAACTCGTGTGTTCCTCGTGGATTTTTTAAAAATATTTTTGCTTTGCTCCACACACACATATAAGAGTTTCACATAAAGTCTCTATATTTGTTGGATTATAATATCGCCATCTCTTGAGGCATATAATAACCATAACTTAAAAGATCACAAAGAGTACAGAAATAGCCGTATTGTTTAACCAGCTTCAGAAAAGCGTAATTTATAACGATTCGGAGCATAGCTCGATGGTCAGTGCGTGTGTAAAAGAATTCGTTTACAATGAAATGAGAGATTAAGTTATATGAAAAACAACTAAATTTGGGGCGTATTTATGACGAGTTTTGATAGAAGTAGTCATATATGTTCGGGAACACATTCGCTAAATATTGTAGTAATGATGAATGGCTTCAGTTCCACAGTAAGCACACGAACAAGACGTCCATTAGTGGTTGTGTTCCCAAAAACTGAATTGATTCTATGTAAGATAATTTGCTCAACAACTTAGCAAATATAGAATCCATTTTTTCAAAGTAATATTTTCTTTTAAGTCAGGTCAACACATATGAAATTTCATTCTAATACTTCTCTAATATAAGCTTTTAAAAATAATGAAGAAATGTTTCTTTATGAAAAGTCATATTTCCCTAGTTTCCATCTTGTTTACTTGCCCATCTTTCTGCTTCCATTTAGAGACATCATTTTTGTGTAATATGCCTCTACTTGTATATAGTCAGTAGTAGAGTATCGTACATTACACAATAATGAGATATCTGAGTTTTACACACATTTTATATTTCAAATGTTTGGTTGAGTTAACTATAAAGTGAATAGTCAAAGTTCACCTCGATTTGTTACTTGTCTAGAGCTTGAAGAAGTACGCCAAGCAAACGATCACTTCCTGGAGGTTAGGAGTAGAGCCACGTGCAAAATACCCCGGCCTCAGGTAGTTCGGGTGAAAGATATATTTCCTGATTCCTCCAAGCAGTACGTTCCTCGCTGTACCATACTTCATCGTTGTTCAGATCAGACTGGCTGTTGTGATGATGACCTACATAAGTGTGGTCCTCTACAGGTTCAAGAGGTCACCTTGTACTTCTACGTAAGGCTTTGAAAGTTATACTATTTATCTTTACTGAATTATTAGGATCTAATGTCCTAATTATAATTGTAAATATAAAGGCTTAATCAAATCCTATCTGATTTTCTCACCTTGTTAATCTCTATTAACAAAGGGTATTGTATTTTGCGCTTCATGCTGATAAAGTAAACAAAAAACCCAGTGTTGTGTTTATAACAGTTTCCACCTACTTCTTCACATTTTTCAATATTTCACACTTAGTAACTCAATCCGATAAATATCCTTTAATGTTTAAAGGGCGATGTACATTACGTGTCTTCAAGCCGTCCATTTAAGTCGACATAAATAATTAATATTTGTTTGTAATTAAGCACAAAGCTACACAATGGGCTATTTGTCTCTGCCCACCACGGATATCGAAACACAGTTTCTAGCGTTGTAAGTCCGCAGACATACCGCTGTGCCACTGGGGGGCATAATTAATATTAACTTAAGATCAAAGTAAGCTACCAACATACTTTATAACTAAACACCAATCTACGGACTTACAACGCTAAAAACCGGGTTTCGACACCCGTGGTGGCCAGAGCACAGATAGCCTATTGTGTAGCTTTGTGTTTAACTTCAAACAAACAAAGCTGAATGAGTAATTTTTTCAGTACTTAAATTCAGTCATTCACAGATAAATTTATGCATTTGTAAGTGCGTAAGTCATGTAACATTACATCTAATACTCGACTTTTACGTTTTCTATAACAATAAACGGACTTATCAAAATTTAAACCTACACTTCTGTATTGAATCTCATTCATAGATGATAGGGAATTTATTATAGTTAGTGTATGAATCGAAAAACAACAACAAAATTTTGAACTTCTAAGTTAGCGCATCATTAAGAACCTTCATAGAATTTGTATTGTCGTTCTGAATATTATTTTTTATATTTCTTGTGTTTTCGTAGTGAAACATTAGTTTCGTGTCAATTCAAAACCAGTAAGACATCTCCAAAGCATACTTTTGAATGGTTCCGTTGTAACTTGTTCTTTGTGTCTAAGATAAGGTACAAGTTTGAGGCCACACGAATTTCACCTGTCTTGACATCGCGTGGGTTTCCTTAAGGTTCGGGTCATCTTGGTAGGGGTCTTCCTTCTCTTGAAGGATGTTTGAATTATCTATATTGTAATATTACAGGATATCTCTTGAAGAAAAACGTAGAGCAGTTTACTTCATCAAGCACAGTTTCATGAACATAAAACTGATGTGCATAAAATACACTTAATAGTAACCTGAAGGTCATAATTATGTTTCATGAAAAAAAAAAAGTGTCCAATAAATTAACATGCGATTCTATATAAATAACAGTTTTCTGTTGGTTCTTTAACCAAGAAAAAGCAGTTTCTATTCCTAATAGCGGGAATGTACTGTCTTCTCCAAATGTAGCATTGCGATTTTTTTTCTACCTTTATTGTATTTTAAAGGCCAAAATTACTAAAATGTTTGTAATATTTAGTTGATTGTAATCATGCGCACAGCAGTCATTTTCAAAACTCCTGTGTTATCAATAAAATTTGACAATAGTTTAAGGGTTTGTTTTGAATTTCGCGCAAAGCTACTCGAAAGCTATCTGCGCTAGCCGTCCCTAATTTAGCATCGATAGACTAGAAGGAAGGCAACTATTCAACACACCCCACTGCCAACTCTTAGCCTACTTTTTTACTAACGAATAGTTGGATTGACAATCACATTATAACACTCCCACTGCTGAAAGGGCGAGCATGTTTGGTGACGAGGATTTGAACCCTCGACCCGTAGTTTACGAGTCGAAAGCACTAACCACCAGGCCATGTTCGTTTAAGGGAAACTGTTTTCAAAAACTGTTAAAATTAATGTTATTTTGACGCTAGTTAAATACTAATAATTTTTAGAAAAGGCCCTGTTGTTCTTTATGTCAGTTTTAATTTTTTTAAATACTTTTTAAGATATGAAATTAAAACATTTGTTTAGCATAAATCTGGTTGGAACTGCTGATATATATATATATCGTATTATTGGTATTTCTTATTTATTTAGGTCTGACATGGCCAGGTGGTTAGGGGCGCACGACTCGCAATCTGCAAGTCGCGGGTTCGAATCCCCGTCACACCAAACATGCTCGCCATTTCAGCCGTGGGGGCGTTATAATGTGACGGTCAATCCCACTATTTGTTGGTAGGAGAGTAGCCCAAGAGTTGGCGGTGGGTGATGATGAGTAGCTGCCTTCTCTCTAGTCCTACACTGCTAAATTAGAGACGGCTAGCGTAAATAGCCCTCGTGTAGCTTTGCGCGAAATCTATAACAAACAAACAAACAATATTATTTATTTAAGCAGCAACTTTCCCATTAATTTGTTCTAACTGAGCATGTTTGTTTTTACCATGATGTCGTGAACTAAATGTTCCTAAAAAGCAATTAGAGTTACAATATACTTTATTAAACTTTATTTTTATCAACACCTTGTTGAATATACAAAAAGCATAGATTGAAATATGTTTAGGATTATATAATTAAAATACATTGGTTCATTTTTGTAGCTTCTAAACACATTTGGTTTCTTATTCTACTATTGTTTTCGTAACACATCAAACCACTAAGAAAAAAGCTCGTTGACACTGGTAAAATGAGTCATGTTTGGTATATTTCCTCACCTAAAGAAAACTATAATTTCCAGACAGAAAAAAAATCATGTCTCATTGATATTGACTGTATTAGACGATGGACTTCGGAAGGTATTTATGCCAATCGTCAAAGAAAACTGTGGTTCATCTTCAATAAAGTTCTTTTGTGTACAAACAAGAGGAAATCCTTAATAGCCGCGGGACTAGAAATCCTTTAATGCAGGACTAATCTATGAGACCCTTTTCCCCACTTTTTATTAGCTATATTTTTGTGCGCCAGCAATACCAAGCGTGGGGCGCACGTATACCCGATTTGCTTTTATTACTCATCATGATCTTTAATAGCCTACCCTCAACTTGAAATTCCTTTAGGCAGGATTAAAGTAAATTAATCTATGAGACCTTGGGCGTGGTCAGATACATTAATCGAAGGGTATGAATCTCCTGAGTCCACAACTGTAATTAGATCTCATATCGGTCAAAAGGTGACGGAGCTATGAGATAAAAGTTTGTACTTTAAAATAACAACAAAACTCCAGAGTCATTCTATGAGCCGCTGTACCGCTGCTAAAAAATCGACAAAAATATTCTGAAAAAAACAAACTCGGTTACGAAAACTAAACATACGAAGATAGAAAACAAAGGACTGAGTACCTTATATTAAAATGATTATGAATAAACAAACCAACAAGTCACGTGACAACACAGCCGGTATAAAGTCATGGTGGAACCGAATGGATCAGAACTATGTTTTGACATTGTTTGGCGTTAGTAAGTAGTGTAATGTGACCGAAAATTTACCATTTTTGAGAAGAGTATGTAACAGGCCTTTACGATGCAAAATATTCATATACTCATATCACAGAGATGCCCTCAGATCGGGCATTTATCATTTCAAAGATGGGGATATCCCTTGTACTTCGTGGCTTTGGAAGGCAAAAGAATATGGCTCAATGCAGGGCACCAGAACCATTTAGAAAGAAACCTGCAGCAACTCGTACACGTCCATGGTAAGGAAAGTGCGTCGTTTTGTAACAAGTGAGAATACTTGAGTGTAAAGGTTAGTGGCAAAAGGCGTCCACCTATCTCACATAACAGTGTCCAATGCAATCAATAAGAATTTTCGTCAGGAAAAGTGACACAGGTCACGTGCATACAAGCTGCTTCCATGACATATATTTTCAATTGTAGTACACCTCAAGCGACTAGAAAATGAAATGGGTATTCATGTTGTTATATAGGAAGACATATTGGTAAAATCACCGGATTCAGCAAATATAGAGTTCTGTGTGTTCTAACTCTTGAAACAGGTGCTTGGAAATATTTTTTCTCGAACACTAAATGTATGGCTTATGTGTGTACGCTAAAATAAGTTTCCATACAGTAATACACATACACACACATATGTATATGTATCGTGAAATGTATTTAATCATTCAGGCTACTTCTGTAGTATGAAGACATAATAGATGTCTTCTATCCTTTTATTTTCCCGCACACAAGTGTATGTAGGCTTAAAATAGAACATTGGGCAATAAAGTGGCTAAGTTATTTTTGCTCTAGTTGCTTAATGTTTTAGGTCATTCACCTGAGGTATCACGTGCATTTTATCATGGGACAGATAAAGTACATTATACTATGAAATAGCTGACGAAATATTTATACTGGCAAGTCAGGCGATATCACGAGGAATGACCACCAGTGATGTAAGTGGCACACGCATCCTGATAAGAATTACACTATGATGTTGAGTATATAATACTGTGTTGTTGTTTTTCTAAGTTTGAAAGATATTTCCTCAATACTTCCAAAAATTTTTAAACTACACATTCGTTAGAGTTCTCCATTAATACATTCATTTTGATTGTGTTCTGAGGTCGAACTCCTGTTATCTTGTAGATGCCATCCAATTACATTTAGAAGAAATCAATGAACTTGAGAATAGTACAGTGTTCTTCTTGAATCTTGCATTATTAGGTTTAATTAGGGAAGATTACTGTCAGAGGGAGTAGTCAGGTCTCAAAAAAGTCCTCTCATAGGTGTCAGGCTTGCAAAGGCCCATAAATATGACTAAGAGTTGTCATTATGATATGAGGGCTAGTAAGTCCAAGACTGAATGGGTAGTCGTCTTTACAGAACTCCAAAGCCTTCTCTGACCAGTGTAACCTACATCCAGCTATGCTCGTGGCACTTGAAACCAGCAAAAAAGAGACTGACGATGCTGAAAGTGGAGAATGCCCATCAACCTGAGCTGTTGTGGCAACAGGTGTGACACTCTGCGTCATCTGTTCAAGATAGTGATCCATGTGGTGTTCATGGGCCTCTCCATTATGGGTGGTATACAGCTAGGACAACCATGGATCATGGAGAGACCTGAGATTGTACAGAAGCAACAAATACGTTCCCCCAAATAACTAATTGCTCTGCCATCCAGGACCAGAGACCTAATGTTTATATGAGTGTAGGAGCCTCTAAGTGTGTCCTCTGCATTGAATTCTCAGATTTCAGATGTCTCAGCTTTATGTTGACTGAGAATTTGTGGAAGGGAAGTTTATGCTGAAAACAATTGTACCCATGGATGAGCCTAAATAGATCTCTCCCTGTATTTCAAGGCTTGGCTAAATATAACTTGAACTAATTTCTGGATAAGTTCAACCATGTCACTGTTTGGAAAGGATAGAAAGTGCAATACTTGCTTTTTAGCTTGGATGATCCAGTTGAACGCTTGAGTGAGGAGAAATCCATGGGCTAGTATGCAGTTGTCATTGAGTTGCACCAATGTTTCTATCTGGTGAAAAACAGAGCTATCTATCAGATCAAGTTCATGGCTCAAAAGAGGTGTCTCGCTATATGCTAGGATACTTATGTAGGCTAACTATTCCATTTGCAAGGATGACATACCTTTGGCAGATTGCAAGGATATCCTCATCGGTGTTTGCTGAGAAGATACCTAATTAACCGATAAGACACCACATGGTAGCAGAGACATTTTCACCTTGATGAAAGCAGTTTCTGTAGTAGCTTCCCATAAGTCACAAGAGAGAAAGTGAATTGTGAAGGCTGTACTTTGTAGAGAGTGCTTTACTGAGAGCAAACCAGTAGCTAACACATTCTGACACTTTGCAATAACACCAGTGAATACCAGTGAGTTGTCAGGGGGTCTTGCTTTTTTATGGTGTTTGTGTCACAGCCAATGCCACTGATGCCTTCCCAACCAGACATTCCTTCTTATTGGAGGACCAAAATATCTGAGTGTGGGCAATTGGATCACTTTAAAGTGAACTGCCCATGTTTTACTTCATAGCAAAGTAGGTGAGGCTACTAGCTTAGTCAACCTCCATAGAAGATGCAGAAGGTCGTAAGCAAGCTTTATCTGCTGCTGTTCCAGCTATGTTTTACATAGAGCAGGCTACATCTTCTTGATCAGTGCACGAGTAATTCAATTGGATTATAAATTTTAAAATTAGAGGTGGCTAAGGGCAGCCTGAAAGCAAAGAGGAGAGAAAATATGGAGAAAGAAGGCATTCTAGATGTTTTTTACCGATGTTATTTAACTCTAATAAAGTACATAAAATTTTACAAAGTGTTTATGCATATAAATGTAATTAAGTTTAACACTTAATGTTGGCCAAGGAAGTTGATAAGTTCAATTTTTCCTAATTACTTATTGTTCTAAGTCATTCCCTTATAGTGTCACTTGCACTTACTTTTCAGTAAAGTAAATTATGGAGTATCTTATTGGCAGGTCAACTGATACCTTGAGGTAAAACATCAATTATATTTTGAAGGATACCACCAACAATGACGTAGGTAGCACATGAGCCCTGAGAAGGATGGTACTATAGTTTGGTGCATATAATGCTGTTTTCCCAGTCTGGAACAGATTTTAATCATCTATCAATAGATATTAGATTGCAGAACCACCCCAATAAAGCCTGTCCTGTTCTGTTTTAAAAATATATAAAGATTGTCTTAACCTTGTTTTTAAATTGTATCTAGTCTTTTTTTTCACAATTTATTCTGAGTTAGAGAACTCCATTTACCTTCGTAAAACATTTTTGTCGAACTTCCTGTTATATAGCTGATCTTACTCAAAAGCCTCCCAGTGGCACAGTGGTATGACTGCGGAATTACAACGTTAGAATCCTGGTTTCGATACCCATGGTGGCCGGAGCACAAATAGCCAATTTCGTAGCTTTGAGCTTAATTACAAACAAACAATCTTATCAGAATATTCTTAGGAGAAAAGAGTGAATCTGAAAATACCACATAACTTTATCATAAAAATCCGAATCAACCTTTTCTTTCCATTCATACACTCAGAAGGTTTTGGGCTCTTAACATTCAGAACACATTGTATTAGTTTTCACAAAAGTCAAAATTTAAACCTAACTTCTTGATAACCAATACGACAGTACGATAAAAATAATTCTAGAAAGCCAATGTTTGTGATTTATAAACATTTTTATATAGATACAAATACAGATTTTATGTAGATGTTTATATTATGCATTGATGACAAAGGATAATTCTTCATGTAAATGGAGGAATTACTGGTAATATTTTCAAGGACACTAAATTCATAGAAATAGCTCTAAGTTGTTACTTAGATATATTATACATAGAATGCACAATGAATATGCTTGTATTATTTTAGATATATTATCAAACAGCTAATAAACTGTTTTGAGTCCCATCAAATATAAAGCTCTGAAAAGGAGTGGTGTTGACTTTGGAACGATTATATCTGAGCCTTTCAGGATCACTACTAATTGAGTAGTTTTGTTCTATAAAAGAAGTACGAAAATTAATCTATAATACTATGTTATCGTGTTCAGGGTGAGAAGTGCAAAAACGAAAAGGAAGAGAAAGATAGCTTTGTAACAAGGAAATTTTGTACAGTGTATGTACAATTTGTGCAATCCACTTAAAATGGTATCACACGATTTTGTGTCTTTGGATAGGTGCACTTTAAATGTTTCGTCATCATAGACAGTACAACCGATTCGCAAAACCAAAATGGCTACTAGAAAGCTTTGCGTGTGTTAATAATATATAATTTTTATAGTGCAACGCTAATATAAAATTTTTATAGTATAACACGCGTGTAAGAGGCCAATCTGCTCTATCCACCCACACATAATGAGTTTTGAAGATCGCGACTTCCTGGATGAAACAAGCTAATATACTGGACAAACTTTCACGAATTTCTTTATGCGTGGTGTGTCTAAGCACGTACACCACATTCACTTCATGATTTTAAGAGATGTTATAACACCATATACTCTGTAACATACATAGCAAGAAGTAGCTTATCTAAGTCGTGATGTGACGAATATGTTACTCATCTCTCTGGACACAGTTGATGGCCGTCGGACATTTACACGTGATATCATAGCGTTTTAAGAATTAGGACATACTTTCTGTACGACGTGAAAAACGTTATAATAAAGCTGCAAACACCATTTACAGAGTTGTTAAAAAACAAGTACTAGCTCTGAGGTTAATCCTTTATCTCAAGTGATAGAGCCCTCCCTCGTGAGATGTGTCACGTTTGATCTTTGGAGATGCAAGAACAGGACTGTACAAAAGGCACTGAAAATTCTGTTTAAAAGATGTCTCCAAAAGTCAATAATGATATGAAAAATAATAGCTACAAACAATTTTCTGAAAATGATTAATCACAATCACGATTGTAAATGTAATTAGAAAAATAGCGTGAAAAGCATGCACAGAGAGAATATCTTGGTTGTGGATGTCATTTGGCCATGTAATTATTTATACTTTTTTTACTTTTCCACCAGCTAACATTTATTCATTAAAAGCTTGGTGACTGCGTTTGTTTGTTTATCTTAACCTTATCATGTATTCCTTACTTGATGCAATCGTTTGTCAGAAAGGAAACGAGACTAAGTCGGGACATTAAAATGCTGTTACTGTCGAAAGTTTTATCGTCATCACTTTTTAGCGTGTTTTCGAATGAAATAGCAAAACTGATCATAGTTTACAAACCTCATTCATAACTGTCCGAAATGCTTCTGTGATTTTATCTGTCCACGTGATTGAAAGAACAACCGTAGATTGCATCTTGTTACAACATACACATGTTCTGGAGCGTCATCATGCTCTATCTGATGACCGTGCATCCTGACAATAGACTTGCAGCGTAGTTTCTATTGCAAAAGATTCCGTCATAAAGCTCTCATGTCTAAAGCTGACCATCCTTCCCTGCATAATTTATATCGGATGTAGTTGTCACGTGACTTGCTGATTTGCATATTTAATGTCATTGTAATATGTAATATGAGCATATTTAACTAGGAACATAAATAACACTAAAATCATCTATGAATG
>NW_013666228.1:31372-33249 GCF_000517525.1 Limulus polyphemus
CCATCTTAACAATTAATGTAGAATATCCTACTTGCGAAATAAAATTTGGCATCAACATTATTCATGCCTGTAGAATATCCTACTTGCGAAATAAAATTTGGCATCAACATTATTCATGCCTGTGATTCATTTCAAAAGTGAATGTTGAGCTTTGTCTGTGTGCGCAGTCTTTCAAACGAGAAACAGACGAACGATCGGACAGACATCACGGTTCCTTAAAAAAAATTGCTAATTCAGAAAAGACACATTTTTTATAATTATTTAACTTTATATCAGGATCTCCCTTATTTATTAATAACTCATAACTAAAAATAAGCTAATTATATGTATATCCGGATTAAAAAAAATAACTTGAAAATTAATGATATAACGAAAGGTTGAAATCAGTTGAGCAGAGAAAAACAAGGAACGTGGAGAACGTGATATCAAGATGTGCTAATGTTGTTGACAACCAGATTTTCCTTGGCATTAATGAAGTACTTCGGACATATCTGTACATAGTGAGAGAGAGATGTGGGGGTGGGGGAGATGAACACCGTAAACAAACATAATATGTGCAATTATATACAAAGTAAAATGAAAGATAGCTTATAATGTCTAAACTTTTGATTTAGTTTCATGTTGTTTAACTTCGCTGCTGAGAAAGATTACGTATGAAATACTTTGTTGGAAAGGTTTACTTATGCTAGAAATGGAATTCAAAACTTGATAATTTTGAAGTTTTAAACTGATATTATTGATTAAGGATTCCCTAGTCTTATTATTTTCTATTAATTATCTAAGATAAAGCCAAGTGATATTTTCACATACAAAAAATAAACTTGTTTTTCCCATAACCATTGTCATACATGTAAAAAAAAAACGCCAATTATATATTATATGAACCATGTCTTATGCGAATTATAGCCATAGATAGCCACATTTATTGTATAAGGTACATAACGACGATATAAAAAGTTATTTCCTAGAAGCGTCATTGAGTGTACTACAACGTTAAAACAAAGGACGATTTATTTGTTTACTTCTTTGTTGAATTTAGCACAAAGCTACTAGAGGACTATCTAGCTAAGCTGTGACTAATTTAGAAGTGATAGACTAGAGGGAAGCCAACACTGGAGCTATTCTTTACCAACGAATAGTGGGTTTGACCATTACATTATAATGCCCCCACGGCTGAAAGGGCAAGCATGTTTGGTGACGGGATTCGAACCATTGACCCGCAGATTGCGAGTCGAGTGCTCTAACCACTAGGTCATGAAATCATTTTTTTAAGGGGACGATGGAGATCCGACTGAACAGAAGAAAAAGTGGAAAATATATATTTTAATGAAATAGAATGAAGTGACATAATAAATAATGATAACGATAAAGTTAGAGTTCAGGGTATTATCAAATTACATAACTAAAGAATAGAAGTACAAGTTGGATATTATGCACTGAGCATAAATACTCGGTCCACGCCTTTTTAGAAATTAGTTGGATCATAGGACCTGTCCAAATACGCTGATGTTGAATTAAATTTTTGTCACTTTGCTCAATTAATTTTGTTCACTAACAACTTGAGGTTACAGGATCCAAATAATATTTTGATAATTTGAATCGATATTATTTATTTTCTTCTATTTTAGATAAGTTGAAAATTTTTAGATTTTTAAGGAATTACTAGTCTTAAACTCGTCAGCTTCGTGTATATCATATCAGAACTTTATTTCATACCTATACACTGAGATTAGAGACATAGAAAAATAGCGAGAAGTGAAATAATACATCAATAAATGTCAAGCAATTACATCCGCTGTTTTCGATCTTAACCGTGGATTGTTTGTTTTTGCTTCTTAGGAAGCTTTTGTTAAATTTGTATTATAAATATTTTTTGT
>NW_013666228.1:34059-40372 GCF_000517525.1 Limulus polyphemus
AGAGGAAGGCAGCTAGTCATCACCACCCACCGCCAGCTCTTGGGCTACTCTTTTACCAACGAATAGTGGGATTGACCGTCACATTATACGATCCCATGGCTGAAAGGGCGAGCATGTTTGGTGTGACGGGGATTCGAACCCGCGACCCTCAGATTGCGAGTCGAGTGCCTTAACCACCTGGCCATGCCGGGCCGTAAATTGTTAAGAATTAATCACCTAATTGTTCACATTTCAAAATGTGACGTAATTTAAAGAATAAAAATGTAGATTTACCGTATGTTATTGTTGAGCAGCTCTTAGAATGACTGAAATGTTCAACAATTACTTTTCACGGTGGGTGGTGAGTATAAGTAGCTCAGAGCTTTGGTTCTGAGTGAAATAATTTAAACTGATAGATTTTACATCACTAGGGACTGGTACTTTTCACGGTGGGTGGTGAGTATAAGTAGCTCAGAGCTTTGGTTCTGAGTGAAATAATTTAAAATGATAGATTTTACATCACTAGGGTCTGGTACTTTTCTTGTATGTGTCTAATACAAATTGTCAAAGTATATAATGAATGACCCCATGATTCAGCGGTAAACATAGGAGCTTATTACGATAAAATACGAGGCTCGAGCCCTGTGGTGAACACGACACAGCACGATAGCCCATTTTGGAGCTTTGTGAATCACAACAAACAAACAACTATAGCGAATACTTACAGTTTAACATGTACAGATGTTTTGCAGAATAAAGTAAGTTTCATTCAGTCATGCGTTACTTAGTATACAGTTTATCATGTTACAAAAATGAATATAATACTACACTTGCCTATTTCACATATTCTTCTAATTGAATCTACATATATGCTCTACATCTGGCACACACATAGACAGATATAAGTGTTTTAAATATATGCAAAGGTGACGATAGCAATTACCTAAAGTAATTGCATAATCAGGCCCGGCATGGCCAGGTGGTTAAGGCGCTCGACTCGCAATCTGACGGTTCCCCGTCACACCAAACATGCTCGTCCTTTCAAAGAGGGAAGGCTGTCAAGTGGGTTGCATCCTTGACGTAAGAAACAGCTTTAGAAACGATGGCAGAGCAAGATCTGCCATCGGCTCAACGGTCCGCGAGGACTATGAGAAATGAAAAAAAAAATGAATTGCATAATCAAACGTATATATCTCATCTGAAAAAGAAAGACGGAAGACTTCAAAACGTCGACTAACAATCATTCATCAAAAGTATTTTACACCTTTAATTTAAAGGCATATAGGATAAGTAGTTGTTAGAATACATTGGTTACTTCTTACTTGCGGTCACAGGGAACAAATTAAATCCTATGTAAGCTTAAACATAAACTGATTGGATACCGTAATGTCTTGGGTCTTTTCTTTTTGTGTATTAATTTTTTGCACTATTACTCTTGTAAAAAGATATATATATACTGTGAAATAAAATCCTGTTTTTTTTAACATGAGCATATACGTGTATAGTTGTAAAATTTTATATCTATTTTTTTAAGCTATTTCTGTAAAGGCAACGAATTTTTTTCAATGCGATAGTTATATGTTACAAACTACACAAAATTCTAATAAAATCTAATACCTCGTGCTCCTCATTTCAAGTTATGGGGTAAAATAAACACATTGAAATTGCCCCTGAAGAAGAAAGGTCCACCTTTCGAAAGCGTTTGGGTTATAGGGTATCATATTTTTGAGTTAAATGGATTTTTTGAACTTACGTGTTTTCCTACCATCATGAATAAACATATTAAGGATGTTTCAAAACAACAAAATAAAACAAGATACTTGCTAATGAGTATTAAGATGTCTCCACGTAAATTATATGACGCACTGAAAAGCTCGTTAACTTGTTTAAACAAGATACTTGCTAATGAGTATTAAGATGTCTCCACGTAAATTATATGACGCACTGAAAAGCTCGTTAACTTGTTTAAACAAGATACTTGCAAATGAGTATTAAGATGTCTTCACGTAAATTTTATGACGCACTGAAAAGCTCGTTAACTTGTTTAAACTCTCCGTGTGAAAAGTTACTATAAATGATACTGAGGGGATAATGGCAGTCTTGAATTACAGATTTTACTTTCATAAAATCTCATGTTCTCGTGTTCTCAGCCAAGTTTTCTGGTTTACCCCTTTATAGTATTGGCATCTGAAATTAAGGTTGATGACTGCCTGACGATCTCACTGTTTTTCATTATTATCAGAGTGAAAAAATAACGCACTAAAAAACTATTATGGATGTTTGGCCAATAATTTAGACAACAAAATTAAGTCTTTAAATTATTTAAATATCCATAAGAATAACTGCTGCTATTGATTCTATAATATTAACATAATTAGTAAAGGTTATAAACGTACTCCATGAAATCACTTTCATTATGTTGGGAGTAACCATGGTTCCTATCGTGATTGTTATTAGTAACGTCATTAATAATATTTAATTAATTTGTAGCGGCTGTAGACAAGTATTCGAAATTCAATTTCATAAGACGCTTTAAACATGTCTTGGAGATCTCAATATATGCCTTACTTGGAATAAATGATATTAAAGAATAAATTGACACGTCTAAATGAAAACTTATTTATAGTTTATTTTATGCGACGTTTCGACGTTTCACTAAATACCGTGTTACAATGGAATTAGGCTAGTCATTGTAACACGGTCTTTAGTGGCTGACGAAGGGCCTCTACTCGAAAACGTCGCACAAAATAAAGTAGAAAACGTTTTCATTTAGACGTGTCAATTTATTTTTTATTATCATTTATCCAAGTTTATCTTCTCACGCCTTGCGGAATAACACTCATCCAAAAATGTATATCTTAGTAGGAATAAGTTTGTGAAACAAGAATAAAACCGGCTGCAGGTGGCGAGTGATAGTTTTTAAATGAGAAACTATTTAGTCTTCAGCACCCATATCTACTCTAACTGTTTGTTTGTTTGTGTCGCGTGTGATGCTTGCACCTGGTGATGATTTCTCCCCACCGTTGTGTGGGACTCATCAGATACCTCTTCTACTTTAGATACATTTTTACCGATCCCCATTGTAGTTTGTACGTACCTTAGTCTCCTTGCCTGTTTTGTTTTTAGTACGTTCTTTGTCTTGTTCTATGAAAAGTTCCTATAAATACATACATATCTTTATTGTTACAGACTCTACACCTTAAAAATCACCATATGGAAGTAGGCATAAACAATGCTGTGGAAAAGTTGCTTTTTATTAATCACACTGAATGTGAATGCCAACCAATAAACAATCGGCCACGTATGCATGGAGATCACCACCACCACCTATCCTCATCCGACAGCAGTCACCGTCCAAGTTCCTCGATTGATCAGAATTCAAAGTAAGTCAAATATATCATTCTACTAGTAAAGCTTACCTAGGTTTGGAATACTTATTGTTGCTGAACGAATGGTCCAAGGTTGGAGCCGTGATATACCACTAGGGCGGCTAGCCTAGTAGGCGGCAGATACTTCTGGCTGGTGTGCCTTCCCTCTGATTAACAGCTCTAAATTACGGACATCTACACCTGAAAGTTATATGAGACTTGGCTGCTTGGCCCATGTGTCACGTCAAATTCCATTCAGGTTGAAAAATACCAAATATTAGTAAAACTGTACAAATTCTGAAGCTTAACCTTATTTCTGTCGTTAATACAAAGTAGAGAATGTGTTTGTACCATTCTTCTTGCGTTGTGGAATTTGGTTTTTTATAATAAGAATGAAAGAAAAATTGTGTTTTTTTTGCATTTGAGAACATCGAGTTCCTAAGATAGAATGTGTGATATGTAGTCATGAATAAACAGCCGGAATCCTTACTCTCTGGTTTCGCTATTCTGTTTCCTGAGATATAAAAGGTCAAGTATTAACTACTTAGTATGTTAAATGATAGTTGCTTAATATAATTGCTCACTGTGGGAAGTCTTAGTGAAGGACTCAGCATGGAGCAAAAAAACGATGTGTCGAAACCAAAGAAAAACGGCAATGGATGTCGAAAGAAAACACAGTTTTCAACTTCTTAAAATTTGTTTTAGGCAATTTTAAAGGCTTTTATCGAGAGGTTAGTTTAATAAAACTCCAAATGTAAACATTTTTATTGGATTGAGAATACTGTCATGAAATGTTATAAGTGGTATAACATTACTTATGTAAATTTTTTTATTTGTACAGTTAGTACTATAAGAAACAAAAGTAAGGGAGCTTAACGAAGTACAGCGGCTTTATTTCTCACCCCGCATTTTATAATCAGCTTAGTGTGTGCTGATAGAAAAGCTTTGAGTTCAAAAGATAAAACTGTGTCAATTTTTTCACAGAGTAAACCGTAAACGAATTGCATTATTTAAATGGATGGATATAAAATGTTATTAGGTAAATGATTGTAGAATACGAAAACAAATCACATTCAGTGTGAAAACAAAAAAACACACACACATTAAAATATATATATCATTAAACTTGCCTTAAGTTGTTTTTAACGGTGATGAAATTGCGTTGACTTCAATCCAGGCGTTTGTCATCAGTAATTTTAAAATACTATTACTTTGCTAATAGTTGGATTTGCATTGGGCCTTATGGTAAAGTTACTAAGACTATATGTCACTCTCTCTAATTTTGAAAACTGACCATAGAAAAGATAGCCAGTCATCATCACTCTACCACCTATCAGTTTTTATTGTATTATGACAAAGTATGGAAAAGGATTTCATATTTATTTTAATATAACTTGATAGTTTGCGTCGTTTTAAACATTTTGTTTATTTCGTAAACATAAAAGATTTATAAAACACACAAGGTATGTGTGTGTGTCATTGAAGCATGTAATCAGGATATTGTCTCATATAACTTGGTGACTCGGGTGGCCGTGTGGTAGAGCTCTCGATTTCGGAGCTAGTTAGCCTGATAACATAAAATACTCTCCGAACTTTAAGCTGTGAATGCATTAAAAGAATGACAGTCAATCCCTTAGCGTGGAGTAGACCTAATATAATAATATAAGTTCACTGAGGGTTATTCACTCTTTATAAGAACGATGTTCCTGGTATTGTGTGATCCTTGTAACTATTTCCTCCGTCGTTGATCATGCCAATTTTGATTACTGTAAGTACAGTATATTCCTCAACATTGCGACTTATATTGTAACAAGTAGCTGAGAAGGACGGTGAGAGTAATCCTAAACCATATATCATGACGAATTTTCCACTGACTTGGACGTAAGCTTCTTATACCAAAGATTCATAAATCTATTGGAGCTACGCTGGAAGGGGTATATGGTTGAATAGGATTGTCGTGATCCAGTTTCTTCGACTATTTTGATAATAAAAAAAAGCCGTTCGTTTCAAATGATGACTGAAAAGGTGTGACATTTTAGCTAAGGAGCCTTCGTCAGCTTTAAATCCTTGTTGCTGACCATGTTACTCAATCAAAGAATTCGAGACTGCATGACGAGACTTAGTATTGAAGTCACGTCATCACGCGGAAACACGTGTTTTATGACCTTGGTCTATCGATATAATGAACAGACTAGAATCATGTATCATTGCCATCAACAGTTTTAGAGAGAACTACTTAAGGGTATGTTACTTTTTTATCTTGCTTGACGTATCACGATCTTGTGATATTTTGTAAAGGCCCCACGTCTCACAATGCATATTCTGTTTACAAAGACCCTAGCCTAAATGAAATAGCCGTTTCTTAATTTTCATTATAATACAAATTCAGAGAAAAACTTCTTCATATGGAAATTTTAACAATATTATGTTTAAAATTTTCAAAGTCATAAAACAACAAAATAAATCCTACAAATTGTTATCACAGAATAACAGTTAGACGCATTTCAAGTCCATTAGACATATAATCTTGTTCAGGACAACGTATTTTTATAACTTATTTGTACAGTAGATATTAGATAATATAATAATTCACAATAACAAACACTTACTAGCCAAGATACAGTGTTAAGTTATTTAATCTGAATGTTAACCTGGAAAAAAAAGAGACTAAACCTTGTATACTTCTGAGAAGAAATAATGCTCTTTTGTAAAGAAGCATATCTACTCTATCATTAAAATTATTTGTTTTTTCAACTACAATCAATAAATGCAGTGGTTTTCAAATTTCTTAGCTTGAGGCTTCAAGAACTTAGACGTTCTTGCTGAGGATCTCCCACCTAAAAGAAATTAAAAAATAATAGCCGCTCTGAAGAACCTTACTTTTATTGTGTAGACATAGTTATTGCAATAAATAAAATTGTCGCTGAAAATACTAGTTTGTTTGAAGTTAAGCACAAACGCTACAC
>NW_013666228.1:41318-43522 GCF_000517525.1 Limulus polyphemus
ATAGTTATTGAATAAATAAAATTGTCGCTGAAAATACTAGTTTGTTTGAAGTTAAGCACAAACGCTACACAATGGGCTATCTGTGCTCTGCCCACCACGGGTATTGGAACCCGATTTCTAGCGTTGTAAGTCCATAGACATTCCGCTGTACCACTGGGGGGTTCGTTCGATGTGAATGAAGTTTTAAAGAAAATATTTGTGCATGTGCTGAGGCCCTCCTGATACCACGTAACAGCACCATTTTAGTCTGGGGATTCCAGTTTGGGAACCACGAAATAAATGCAACTATTAGGTCAATCTCTGATAATTGATAAATCATTTTATTGTGCATTGCTATAAAAATTACAATATATATACTAATTTTTACAAGTTTATTCTAGGCTGTTTTCCAATATGTAATTTTTAAAAGAAAGGTCGAGAAGACCCAGTAGTTAGCATGCCGGATTGTAGATCCGAGGTTGTGTAATTCGCACCCCGTTACCGCCAGAAAAAGAAAAATGATCGTACTCCCAGTGACTGTCAAATCCCACTATTGTTGGCTAACTGTCTGGTCAATTAGTTCAAAATTAAGGACTGTTTGCGCAGATAGCCCTCGAGTAGCTTTACGTCAAATAAAGCAAACAATTTCCTCCCCCACCAAAAAAAAACAAAAAACAAAACAGTCTACAAAAATGATTGACATGACTGTGGGAAAGAAAAAAACATTTTTGTATTTTCCGATATTACCAAGATATATTTATAAATACTTTAAGTTCCTGTTAAGATTCCTGTAAGCCTAATGCTAGTCCAGTGTGAGATTATAAATTTTTAACCATTGAATAAAAAATTATAAAAAAAACAGTGAGTTCAAAATATCAACTACATACTGTATAAACTTCATCAGTAATTACATGTTTTGAACAATTAAAGGACAATCGAAACTTGTGATGCTACAATGTTACATGACAAGGTAAATCATCTCTATAAATTAATGATGATTACCCCCAGTAGCACAGCGGTATGTCTGCGGACTTACAACGCTAGAATCTGGGTTTCGATACTAGTGGTGGGCAGAGCACAGATAGCCCATTGTGTAGCTTTGTGCTTAATTACAAACAAAAATAAAAAACCCTCCGGTTTATTGGTATCCAAATTAGATATCTGTCTTACGATCTGAAATTCAAATACTTATTCATTCAATTTGTTTTATATGTAGTGGTCTCGCATAATCTCATTTTTATTGTTACTTTGAATGGTGTTACAGAGCTCAAATCTCTCCAAATTGTTTTATGAACCAAGGATAGACATTAAAGATGACATTCGAAAGTTTCACTCATGTGGAGAGCCATCGTATAAATGAAACCTTCCAATTATAACAGCCTCTTGTGGATTAGCCATAAGCCTATCTAAGTGTCGTTACAAAATATTGAGCGATTTCTAAGCCAATGGCACAGTTACTTGGACACGTTAACAAGACAAATACCATTCACAAAATAAGCAGACGATTGTAATACACCACTCACAAAAGCTAAAGGATAATGAAGTTTGGTGGGTTTTTTTTTCCACAATATGAAGAAAAACAACCACAGTGACGTTCAATACTGACGACATTTGTTTAC
This sequence comes from Limulus polyphemus, assembly GCF_000517525.1. Lineage (NCBI taxonomy): Eukaryota > Metazoa > Arthropoda > Merostomata > Xiphosura > Limulidae > Limulus > Limulus polyphemus. Next base: position 42,917 of record NW_013666228.1, read on the forward strand.
TACCAATATCACAGGTAAACAATACCGAACTCTTGTTAGTGGTAGGGCAAATAGGAATTCAAGTTGTATCTACAGAAATATTGTCCACAACTCTCAAGAGGTTATAACATCATTGTACAGATCACTGATTAGGCTACATTTGGAATATTTTTTTCAGTCTTCGGCTCCTTACCTTGGGAAAGACATTGAATTGTTGGAAAGGGTTCAGAGAAGGGTTCCTAGAATAGTGCCTGAAATGAAGAGGTTGTCATACGAGGAGAGGCTGAAATCTCTCAAATTGTTTTCTGTTTAAAAAAAGAAGAGTTAGGAGGGATCTAATTGAGGTGTTTAAGATTGTAAAGGGAATTGATAGTGTTGATGCATCATCTTTTTTTCATCTTAACAGTGAGAATAGTAGGACTATGGGACACAAATATAAATTTTGGCAAGGTAGGGGTCTTCTTCAACTAAAACAGTTTTATTTTTCTAACAGGGTGGTTGGGCTTTGGAATGGGTTGCCTTTGGATGTTGTGGAGGCAGTTAACTTTAGTGAGTTTAAGGGAAAGCTTGATAAGTATATGAATGATAAGGACTGGCTTTAAGATTTTGTTAAATTTATTTATAATA
>NW_013666228.1:44040-47588 GCF_000517525.1 Limulus polyphemus
ATTAATAGTCTTAGTTTAGTTTAGAGGGTGGAACAGCCGAGATGGACCAATAGGTCCCTTGTTGTCCCAAAACATTATGTTATGTTAAGCAAGTAAAAAAATTCATGCACAAATAACAAAAAATAAAATTAACGGAAAATTTTTGCTACATAAATATAAAAAAAGACAACGTTTTAAGATGAACAAACTTAATATAATGAGCCTTTTGTAACTGATAGCTCCTCCTCTATTGTTCATTATTTTTTGCACCTGTTCTCCATACTACTAATGACATTTCGGATGACTTGCTAAGGCAGCACAGTCCACTCTTGGATGAGGACAGATCTAAGCTCTTGGACAGTTGTCGGATTTAGGTCCGTGACATAGCAGTCCAGTCCAGTATCTTTTTCCTTGATCCTGAAAAAATTGCTGCGTAATTCTAGTGGTGTGAGGATGGACGTTATCCTGCTGATGGGTAGCAGAATCTCATCCACATAACATCTTGCTCTCAGGAATCCTACACCCACCACTTACAAGTTTGTATGCACCTGCATGCAGATGCCACCTCTGACTATGAATGTGATCCCCCAAAGGTATCACAGTGGACAACGTTACAGGCCGAATATCGCTCTCCTTCACGTCTCCAGACTCTCACACGTCGACCACTTGAAGATACACAGAATCTGCTCTCACTTGTGAACAGTACAGGAGTCCATTGCTTAAGGGTCCAGGCTTTTCAGTGGTCTGGAGTTAGTACAGATGCTCTAGATGGTATACAAGATCCGCGCCCAGCCTCATGAAGTCAGTTCTTGGCCGTTGAGTCCGATACGCGCATTCCATTGACTTGCTGAAGCTTGTTCCTGAGGCTTTTAGCTGTGCTGGTGCGACTTCTAAAGGCTAAATTCCGCAGATATCGGTCGTCTATTAGACCTGTAGTCCTTCTGTGACCATGACCTGGTCTCCTGGTTTTTTTCTCCTGTGACCTGGTAGCTGCACCACCATGACCTGTACTACTTCAATCTGGGTATGGTCTTCTTGTAGTAGTTTGACGGTTCTGCAAATTTCATCTTTAGTTAATTGGTTTCTAACAGTTTGCACAATCCTTGCAAATGAAATTCATAATCTAGCATTTTCTCAACAATAAATATAATTCCTAATCAATCAAAACTAGGCTTTTTCTTTGTAGAGTTTGTGGTAGTTTCTCATATAGGCTTATTACACAAAGAATCATATTTGCATAAACTTACAAACCCTAGGTAGGATTAATGTAATCCTCTACAATAATCATGCTAAATTTCAAAAGAAATTGAAAACCTAAAAATAGACAACTTTAAACAAATCTCATATCTTATAATTTTTGTGTTTAATGTATGTCAGTTCTAGCCCATTGCAATGTTAGAGTACTTGTTCCAAGACTGAATCAGATGTTCGCATGTGCAAGTAAACGCCGTGTCAGTAAATGGACTTCACGAGGCTGGTCTGTATACAAGACGCCCACTGAAGTTTACATCTCTTAAAGCAAAGTTTAGAAAAGAGCATTTAATGATGACAAGGGCATGTACAGCAGTTTTTTTCATGTACAACTCTTTTTTTTTCTTTTTAACAGGAGAGTTGAGCTTCATCTTGCAGCTGGATAATAAGAACCAATTCCACGTTACTATAATGGACGTAGCGTGTATATTTGTACCTATCTATGTATGTAACAGAAATAGTAAATATAATGTGGTGCTATCTATTGAATGGCACCACAAACAAAAATCCATAAAAAAGTTCGCACTTTGGGTATTCAAGATTCAGACAGAAAAATAACTATGGTATGTCCAACAACCAGTTCTTTATCACAATTTTAAATAAAAGTACTCTCCTCACAATAAGAACACGACTTTCACTAGGACTGTACGTGAGCGTTTGATTATATTTTTATTGGTGTAATTTGTAAATATACTACTAAAAATGGAGTTCTTACAAAAAAAACTGTTATTTTTTCAGTAAAGGGTACCACTTTTGATGTATAAAAACATTACAGTTTATATCAACACAATCCGAACACTTTTCTCGTGCAGTACTTCCCCCCAAAAAAAACTTTTTTTAAGAAAATTTTCAATTTTGCTATATTTTTTTCAATGACGTATGAATACTACGATTAGTAATTACCAGCACAAACAGTAGCCCGTATTCCCTAGTTCTTATAAAGGAACGTGACACATATGTCGCAGTATGTCGGTGGTGGAAGTATGATGTATTCTAGAATAAACATTGGTGTTCGCACGCCCTCTAAATCCTGGGGTTGTGGAATAACAAAATTAATGCTACACATTATAAGGAGTACATACTACGACCCTGTATTCTGACATATACAAGTGTAATTAGCAGTGATTTCAGCTGTATGAATGATGCCGCCCTCCGCCACTGTGTTAGACTAATCGGCAGGTTCCTTAAGAAGTAGAAAATTGAAATACTGGAAAGTCCTGCACGTTTACCGGGCATTAATTCCATCGAACATGTATGGGACATTCTTGATATCTGTGTAACATCCCGTCGAGCAACCCTAGATACTAAAGATAGCCTGGAAACAGAAACAGGTCTTTCAGAGAAGTGGTCTAGGATGCTTCATAACATTATCAACAGCCTGATTGTTGCTGATGAACTTGAAAGGTCTAAATTATATGCTTCGAATAATGGTGCTTCAGTGAAAGCTACTTTTTGGTTTAAGCCTAGTTTTGTATGTCTATTAAGCCATAGTGTTTTGTTTATGTTAACGAAATAACAATTGTTTCCGAACAATTGTTATACATTTCTGTGTCTAGTTTATTTAGCATTGTTATTAAAGTGGTTCTTTTGTAATATTAAACACGGGAATTATGAATGCAATTAGAAAATTATTTCACACCCTGATGTAGGGGCATCAACTTACTGCTGAATTCCCAAACAAAAATATATTCTCGGTAACTACGAATATGACTGACCAGCTTTGGCAGTTTATCCAGGAAATAATAACTCATACGTTACAGTTCTGCTGGTCTTAATGTGTGTGTGTGTTTTGTAGGAGAACTGTATTTGAGTTTTTTATAAACATAAAAGTCATTCGTTTTTTTAACTTCTTTGTTTTCTTTTGATACAGATTTTATAATTTGTGAATACCAATTCCAGCTTTAACATCAGCTCACAAAGCTGAGCGAAGCAAGTTTTTACCTGTAAAGTATCTTTTTTTTTAGACTATACTTCTCCAAGGCCTAACGATGTTCCCACTTTTCTCCCTAATAGGTGTAAGGAATGTCCCTTTCCGTTCTACAAGCGGGCGTATCCTGATGGAAGATGTAGCTGTGATTGCTTTGACCATCAAAAACCCTGTCTGAGAATCAAGAGAGGCCGAGACCCTCTTGATAACATAGAAAAACGGTAGAGAGAATTCGTCTTTTTTAACTCAATTTAGATGTAAGGTCTCTTTCGTAGGGAGGCATGGCCAGGCGGTTAGGGCGCTCGACTCGCAATCTGTGGGTCGCGGGTTCGAATCCCCGTCACACTAAACATGCTCGCCCTTTCAGCCGTGAGGGCGTTATTAATGTTAC
>NW_013666228.1:47835-60251 GCF_000517525.1 Limulus polyphemus
ACAAACAAACAAACAAACAAACTTTTTCCTAGGCCAAGTTAACATGATGGCGTTTTGTTCTATGCTACCTTTTTTTTTTCCACCGTAAAAATTTGACATTTTGCAAACAGTACTATGTTGTTTCGGTTCGAAGATTATATGAATATTTTTTAACAGACATCTCTGAATGTCTTAAAATTCTTAAAAGAACTTGTCGTTTTGCACTGGAACCGTACGTGGTCTATTAGCGTACTCGAATTGTGAATCTGAGGATTGACGGTTCGCGCTCCGATGCCATGAAACACACTCCGCGGTATGAGACTGTGGGTACCCTATAAGAGTGACAGTCAAATCTTACAATTCGATCGGTGCTACGGGTGTTGTTGACTAGCTGTCTCCCCTCTAGCCTATCACTTCAACATTAGGGACAGGTAGCACATAAGGCTCAAAGTAGCTTTCCATGAAATTCAACAAAGAAATCCTGAACTGCAGGCTGAAGTAGAATCATTTTTTGCTAAACATAATACAAGGTTTAAGTTAACAAGGTTCCATAAGAGAAAATAGCTTGATATTTGGGAGGAAATATACGAACTATTTGACTTAATAATAATTTGAATGTAGTGACACAGAGTTCTTTTTTATGGCACTAAATACCCGTATGATTATATCTTTCGGCAAATCTTACAGTACCTTTCCATTTACTACTCTTAATTTATTTTCCAGCATGTAAAAGGTGCCTTCTTGCATGTAATTGAAACACTAAGGTAACCGAAGAATTTTTCCAGTAAGTTTTGGTTCGCAGATTGGTAAATGTTGTTGATAAAAATCGCATAGTTAAAAAAAAAGCACATGTCTGTTTGTTTTTAAGCTCAAAGCTACACAAAGGGCTATTTGTGCTCTGCCCACCACGGGTATCGAAACCCGGTTTCTAGCGTTGTAAGTCCGCAGACATATCTTTGTGACACTGGGGGACGAAAAGCATATGCTAATAGTGAGTTCAATCTTAATAACAGCATGCCTTAAACAGCTATGTTTTTTAAGTAAATTTTCCCAGTTAATGATTTTCATAGCTTACAAAATTTACATAGAGTATGAGGGTAGGGACTAAAGGACTAGATTTATGACTTCTAAGATCTTTGTTAAAAAAAAAGGATTTTCACGAAAAAATGTATATTAGAGCTTTGAAAAATCAAATAAAGCGTGCACCAATAATAATTTACTTCAAGTTTTTAAATTTATATGAATGTTTAGTTCTGGTTTTAATAACCCAATTTTATTTCATTTGCAATAAACTAAAAATCTTTTTATGAAAACATTTTTTCGGTGAAATCATATCCTCTATTGGAAAAAAAATCCGAAAATTATTCATATCGTTTATATTATAAACTTTCCAAAACAATCATTATACAGATGCTCTACACAAATATTGTCCATTACAAACACCATTTTCTTTATTGTTGTTGTTTTGGTTTAATTTAAAATTATTCACCTGTGGCCCACTAAAATAAGGTTTTGATACTAGGGGTGGACAGAGCACAAATATCCCATTGTGTAGCTAACAACCAAAAAACTAACTTTATTAAATCGTTTAGCGTAGCAAATGAACAAAAATCTAAGGCACATTATTGTTTGAAAAACAATAGTGAATTTTCTACCAAACGCCACCAAATCAGAGCTCTTCACATTAAAACTCCTTCTGTCTGGGATCATTAGTTTGATGTCGAATGCTATGTCACTAAAGCAGACTGGTTGTGAAATGTTTATCATCAGAGAAGGATGCATAGGTTACTAATATAGTTCCTTAACCATGGGTGTGACTACAGGAATCAGTAGAAATCGCTTACATATCAGCATCGGTAAAGTTAGCGATATATCCCTTAGAAAAGATGTTAAAAGAGTCGTATAATAATTTATCGAATCTATGTCATATTATGCTGATTTTGCGTGTTTCGAACACAACAAGTTTTAAAGTTAAAAATGAGATATTACGCATGCTTAATGTACATAAAACTTACTGTGTATAAAACTTCGAAACACTATTAACCTTTATTTTATTACTGTTTTAGCTAAAATAGCTTAATGTTTTGTTTTTTTATTAGATGTGTTCTGGAGGGTTATTGCCACGCACCAGATTGCGAATATGGACCTTATGATGTCATTAGCGGGAAATGTTCCAAACGTCCAGAAAACTATAAACGAAAGAAACACAAGTTACGGAATCATAATCGTCACTATCACAGATGGGCCTTTTTTGAACGAGACTAGTATGTAGTGATTTAAATTATAATATTTGTTTCTACCTAGTCTACAGAATCCTAAAAAATCCTGTGACTTTAGCCATGCGCTGGACGTGTTTCTGAGGCTCAACCAATCAGTCGACAATCTGCCATAACAACATCACCTTTGGTGATGCATGCAGGACTGTTTTAAAATATTAAGTGTTCGAGGAAACTTTAAACATTTAGTATTTGAAAAACATAAACAACTGATCATTCATAGATATTTGCCAAGATGCAAATACTTGTGTTTTATATTTAGAATTTATTTCACTTCATAGTTATTTGTATCCTTGTTCATTTTAATCCTTTTCTATTTAAAATTAGAGTTGCTTGAAATATTCCAAGTTTCCTTTAATGGAAACTTTTTTTCTAAATGATCGTAAAACTATGTTATTCAGTGGAATATCATAGCAAGTCGAGAACCTATATTAGTATATAATACGTGAATCTGTGTGATAAACAAGTATACATTCAAATAAATGGAAGAACGATCTTAAACATTTGTTTGAAATTGCTTATATCATAATGACGAAACTCGGTGTACGAGTAAATAGGATATATTTACTGTGTTCGTATTGAAATATTTGTTAAAGGCAAAATTTGTCAACCAATTTACAGTTTCGAGAAACTGAGTACTTTTCCAACACTTGACTTGAACGTAAAGTTCGGCCAATATTTTGTAACATTACATACTCCAGCTAAGGTAAAGTAATGTTTCAGTATTAAGAGTTCTTTAATCTATTTGAAAGATAATCATGATATAAGCAACATTAATATAAGGTTGAAATACTTAATCTCAAATAAAAGTATTACAATTAAATCATATAAATAGCGAATCACTATTTGTTGCAACAATAATATTTTTTTTTCCAAATCTTTTTAAGTGGTTATTAACAAAACATAGCTGTTAATTTAATATCAAAATCAACAAGAAAAAATGATAAAATATATTAAACAGCACTGTGTTTGTGACTTTAGATTTGTGTTAATCGCAACTCATTAGATTATCATGACATTAAATTCATGGAGAGAAACTTTGGTTTTATTAGAGTACTCAGTAAGTTATCGTGACTTTGGTTTTATTGATTTGTTTTATATAATTTAAAGTTTTGAGGAACAAATACGTCATGGAGTATAGGAAAACATCCTGATGTTGAAAATATGCTGATGTTGTTCCTGGAAGACGAGTTTGTTATCACAACAAGTAACATTTACTTATTTTATTACCGACATTAATTAGCACTTTCAACTTATTCAATGGAACGTGTAATGCCCATAATGCAATAAGAGAGAAGTTCCCTGGCGGGTCAGCGATAAGTTTACAGATTTAGATCACTAAAATCCGGAGTTCGATTCACCGCGGTGGCCAGAGTGCAGATAGCCGATTGTGTAGCTTTGTGCTAAAAGAAGCATACAAGTAGAGCTAAAAAAAACTGTAAATAATAAAATTTCAAAACAGTGCTAAATAATTTAGGGTTAGTTTATTTTTCCAGTAGATATTTCGGTAAGTGTGTAGCTTGTGAAGCGAATTTGTGTAAAATTTATAAAAAGAAGCTTCAGCGTGAGCTCTGTTTACGTGTGATTGATAAAGGAAGGATATTCAAGAGATTTGTTTATTGAATATACACTATATATATATACACCATGTCCATCAATAACTAACGATTCGCCATGCTTGCAGTACTAGGAATTTTAGAGAAGTGTAGAATCTAACTTTACTGATGTTAGCTTTGTATTACTAGGTACATCGTTAAGTAAAAGGCTAGATAATTTTAAATTGACGTACTGCTGATGTCATGATTCGTTTAATAAACTTTACAAATTAAGACTAGTACAACATATACATACGAATAGAACTGTAACGAAATAAGTAAAAATATACATATTTCTATCCTGGCACATCATTGTGAAGAAACTAAGTTCACAGTATATAATATAACAGTTTTGGGACTGAATGCTCTGTTTTTTACATGACATATGAATTCTTAATGTGCTATATTTAAGACGTGTTAAGATATTTAAATTTCCAAATGTCAATTCAAAACTTAATTTTTTTCAGACTATGTGTTCGAGTACAATGTTTAAGCTTAATGAAAGGTTTGTGTATTCTGCAAAGAAATAAAGGTGTTTAATTTGCATTATTTTTTATGTTCTGTATTGTTAATCTCAATAAAAAGATGTAATAAAACATCCACAAACAGCAAAGTATCGCAGAATTAATTAGCAAAGTTTGATGCAGCTGTCATGTTTCAGGCTTAGTTAAAAATATGGTATTACTAGAAATATTTCGCTTTGCGAGTATTTAAAAGTTGCTAGTGTTCGACTGGAAAACATTTTCAATAACAGAAACAAGAATATCTGTTTAAAGTATTATTAAATAATTTAGGTTTATAATTCGTGTTCACAAAATTTCAAACCTCTTTACCGTTGTTATAGGTTTTGTAAAAACATGAATAATACTTTTTCAAGTGTAATTTATCTACTTTTGTTTACATGGGTGAATTAGGTTTTCCTTGTAGGTCCACACATTACTTCACCAGTAAAATGGGACACGTTGGAACATTTATTAGAGAAGTAAAGTAACTTGTGTGTGTTTCTTAACACTTTTGCAAAATTTACTGTATTTTCAGGTTATTCACTAACCAAAAACAAGGAAAAGCCAGTAATCTGAAACAACTATATGGTTTTATGTCAACACTTAGGTATGAGAACACAAACCACTTCCCGCTTTGTATTTAAAATATCATATAACTATATACATGTATGAGAACACAAACCACCATCTGCTACATGTATGAGCCCACTAACCATCTCGTGCTTTGTATTTAAATCATCATTTAATTTTGTACATTTATTAAACACTATCCTCCTCGTGCTTTGTATTAAAACGTCATCTAACTATATACATGTATGAGAACACAAACCCCCTCTTGCTTTGTATTTAAAATATCATCTATTTATGTACATCTATTAAACACTAACCCCTATTGCTTTGTATTTAAAACGTCATCTAATTATGTACATCTATTAAACACTAACCACCTATTGCTTTGTATTTAAAACGTCATCTAATTATGTACATCTATTAAACACTAACCCTCTATTGCTTTGTATTTAAAACGTCATCTAATTATGTACATCTATTAAACACTAACCACCTATTGCTTTGTATTTAAAACGTTATCTATTTATGAACATGTATTGAACACTAAACCCCTGTTGCTTTGTATTTAAAACGTCATCTAATTATGTAAATCTATTAAATACTAACCACTTATTGCTTTGTATTTAAAACGTCATCTAATTATGTACATCTATTAAACACTAACCACCTATTGCTTCGTATTTAAAACGTCATCTGATTATGAAATGTATTGAACACTAAACCCCTTTTGCTTTGTATTTAAAATGTCATCTAACTATGTACATGTATGAGAACACAGATCACCTCTTATTTAACCGTATGCTGAACTGTTATGTGTAACTCATAAACCTATCAGGTGATGAAGATCTATGCCATAACGTCATCCAGAACATCTAGGGCAGAGACGTTACAAAGAAATCCCCAATCAAGTATAATGTTCTCTGCCTAAACTTTCTATTAAACAATAACCTTAAACATTACACGAAAAAAAAGTATTTGTACTTATATATTTTATGTTTAAAATTAAATTGACCAGATTATTTAATTTGATTGTAAATTTTACCAGGATTTTCAGTAATGTTTAGTACAGTCTAATAATTCATTATAGGCATTAAAAGAAGTCTTTAAAATGTACAAATTGTAAAAAGTTGTAAACGTTTGTAATTTTAATATAAAAGACCCGTTAAAAATTATTATGCAGCTGAAACTTTATTCCATTAATATGCTCATATTTACTTTTGTGACAGTATCTAAACGATTATAACTAAACACAGTTTGATATATATATCCAATAACCACATAAATAGGCAATCTCAATATTAAATATTTATTTAAATATTTAGCCTATTTGCAACGTTAAAACTGCTCATCAGCCAATAAAAAAAAGGACATTTTAATTGTTGTATCTATGCAGCTTTTCTGTCAGACTAGCACAGCTTTTGGGAAATAGGTTGTAATAAAGAGTAATAGAGATTTGACATTAGTAATCTATCATCTAACATTTGTTTTGAATTGTGAGTTGTAAGAAAAGTTTAGGTTAAAGAGAATCGAACGCGACTCGCAGTAATAATGGTCTCTGACTAAGACTAAACTATATTAAGTCAACTATTTCTTTTATCACTTAGCAAATTAAGAACAAACGACATGAATCTTCAAATTCAAAAAACAGTTCTTGTTCATCTCCACATGTAGTTTTACTCTTTCAATTAAACCTGATCCCTGAAGAATCACAAAATCAAAGTTATGTTGGTTGAATAGTCCACCTCTATTCACTTACAACCACGACTCGTCTCCAGCTTTTATTCTTCTACTTAAACATGATCCCTGAAAAGACACCAAATTAAAATTATTTTGGTAGAATAGCCCATCACTACTCGCATATAACCATGATGTGTGATCTTCACATCTGAAGCAGGTGATCACAGAAGTAGTTTAACAACCAAACATAAATTTTTTAATCGTTTTTAAGCACAAAAGCAATTTCTACATGACTGTCAATAGTTCAATCAAAGTACAAACAACTTCGATCCGAATTTTTGAAGTGCTTCTACAAATAAAATGAACGGTCAGGGACCCCCATGAGAGCAGTGTTAACTAGTGGTGATGTTAGTATGTTTATTAATGCATACGAATACCAATAAATGTAGGTTCAAGCGATTTTTGAGAGAGATTAATTCTGCCTAAAATTTGGTTAGAGTAAAAACTGGTTTTAGTAGATGCTATTTGATATGATGTGATATATTTTCATTTTTAAACCTCATTTTAAATTGTTTTAACTATTTTTATAGAGTACTTACTGGTTTTAAGTTAATATTTTATTACTGTGTGTCCCCCGAGGGAACAGCGGTAAGTTAACGGACTCAGAACGTTAAAATCCGGGGTTCGATTCCCCACAGTGAACACAGCAGATAGCCCGATGTGTCTTTGCTCTAAGCAAACAAACTTTTATATTTGTGTAGTAGTATTGAGCTTTCGTTCTTTGTAAGTATAAATAAAATATGTATCTGGTTTGTTTGAAATTTCGGTAATTAGAGGGAAGGCATCTTGTCATCACCGCCAACTCTTGGGCTACTCTTTTAGAAACAAATAGTGGGATTGACCGTCACATTTTAACGCCCCCACGGGCATGGCCAGGGTGCTCGACTCGCAATCTGAGGGTCGCTGGTTCGAATCCCCGTCCCACCAAACATGCTCGCTCTTTCAATTGGGCAATATGTATCTATAACTACCTATATGAATATGTTGCTTTTTGATGTTTTTTTCCAAATCAAATGAAGTCAGTTTACATTCGCAGTGAACAAAAGCCTGAATAATTATTGAATTATTAATTTTCTTAACTGAATAATTGCGTTTACTGATGGGGGAAAGGTGATATTATATTACTTTATTTACCAACGATTAGAGCTGTTTTATCACAGTAACTTTTACAGTATTTAATGTTGAAGATATATCGCCTTTATATGTATATACAATTATTACGTATTTAGTATTTTCAACCTGGACAACATCTTACTCCACTAAACGGCCTGGTTACAGACCCCAAAATTCAGGCATAACCATTCTTAATTGTAAAATACTGACCCTGGAGGGAAGACAAACCAGTCAATAGTTTTTACCACCGACACAACTATTGTTAACCGAGTAGAGAGTTTTTCTGTCTTAATTACAACACCCCTACAGCTGAAAATTCAAACATGTTCAACGCATATTGTGGATCAAACCTTGGACCTTCAAGATCTGTGACCTGGAACGCTAACCTGTAGACCACTCCCGGCTCACAGTTATGATGTATCTTATATTTCTATCGGAAGATTGAATACCATTTTTTGAAAGTTAAAAAAGAACCAAAAAATTACTGAACAATTCCCATGAGTAAGGTCAGTAAACGCTTACAATCTTAGCATTTTATGTCCATGCATAAACAACAAGAGTGGATTAGGAATCAAACAACTGCAGTTCAAGATCTAATTTTGAAGCAACAAACAAATGATTTATTGTTAACGGTTAATAATTTCTTTCGATTACCTTGTTTAGCATAGTTAAGATTATTTGCCATTAAAATAAATTGTTTAACACCTATTGAGATAGTTTCAAAAGAGCAAACACGCCCTCTTAGAAATGATAGTACATTTTTTACGATCTTGTGAGATGCTTTTGTAAAAAAAGGAGGCATCTATAATATGGGGTATCAAAATCTGTTAGAACTGATACATGTACGATAGTTAAAAAAATAATAAAAGCAAAAATAAATAATATCAGAAAATGTTAATCAAGAAATATTCTCATTATTAACCCTAGTCATTCATAATTAAGACACGTTTAGTTTTCTCCTGCTATGATTTTGTCAGACCAGATATTTTGTGTAAAATTATTTCATAAAATACCCGTGCTCCACTGCGTAGTTCAAAGGTCTCTTATGATTCACAGAGGCCCAAATCTACAGATCAAGCTTCTCTGTTATCCCCAACGATTTCTATAATTTACCCCTAGGAGGACCATAATTAAAAGCAAGCCCTATCAGAACATCAGCTGCCACTAGCTTGTGAGTGGGGCATGAGTACTATTTCAAACATGGTGCCCATGGGATCCAGAGGGGGGGGGGGCAGGAACACAAGATTCGATGGCAGATTAAAGTTAAAAAACCCTGAAAACCTATTTCTAGACCCCATCATGTTTGAGTGACCTTCTGGGCACATTCTAGCCTCTTCCCCTTAGTAGGAAGCTACCATATATAGATAAGGGCACTACCCCGAGCCCACTTACCAAGTTTGGTCCTGCTAGCACTAATATTGTTGTAGGAGTTCACAGATAAACAAACAAATTCTCAAACGTACAACGTTATCTAATACAGGATAAAAAATTACTCTATACACGTATATATATATATATACAATCTCTTCTTTTATATTCTAAATGCAAATTATAGGGTATTGGAGTTTGGAGTTATCTGTTCTGCTTCTATTGAATCGACATTTATAGATTAAGGAACTACAAGTGAGTTGAAAACATTATTGTTATTACCTTCAACTGAAATATGCTGAATCTCACGCTTATAATGGTAGCACCCAGTGGCACAGCGGTATGTCAACGGACTTACAACGCTAGAAACCGGGTTTCGATACCAGTGGTGGCCAGAGCACAGATAATCCATTGTGTAGATTTGTGTATAACTACAACCAAATAACTATAATGGTAATCTTTTAAGCAGCATAAAATAAAAGCCTTTGTTAAAATTATACTTAAACGATATGAACTATTCTGTGTTTGTGTGAGTTATCGTAACTGCAACATGTATTCGAATTTTAAGTTACTTTCTTTATTGGATAATATTCTGACTTAATACATGCGGTGGGAAAAAGTACGTAATAACTATAAGAAATAGCGGAACTCAAGATTAAAATATATGTGTAAATATGAAGTGAAAATAAACATACTTTGTACGAATTATACGCAACATTTTACACTTCAACGAACACAAAAAAATTTTTTTTGAATGTTTTTGAGACCAATCAGGTACATGTCTTTTCTTTGTCTTGTTTGTGAAATTTGTGCGAAGCTACTCGAGGGCTATCCGCGAAATGATAGACTAGGTGAAAGGTAGCTAGCTAGTCATGCCGTACACTGTCAGCTTTTAACAATGAAAAAGGGGATTTATCGTTATATTATAACGCCTCTACGGCTGAAAAGTGAACATGTTCGGTGACGGGATTCTAACTCTCAGACTGTAGATTTCGAGTTCAACGTCCAACCACCACGCATACGTCTTTTGGTGATTTTTTTTTTATTTCAGTAATATACTTTTTCTTCAAACACAACTTATACTTACCTATGTTTTTTATGTTGTTGTTTTTTTCATGGGAAATAATGTACATGAAATGTTTATATCAAGTTTAAAACAACAGTTTGTTTTAAAGAAAAGCCACATTGAGCTTTCTGCTGTTTCCACCGCAGAGAATCAAATCCCCATACTTTAGCGTTGTAAGTCCTTACGTAACCTATAGCTGTCCCACCAAGGGACAAAACATTTGTCATCACTAACAATGTACATTTTCTGAGTTATTTTAACAATCTTCGAAATACGCGAAACTAAAATGTAGCAGAACTGTCAACATATTTTTACAGCTTGTCGTTAATGTTACCAGAATATAAACCAACGAACCTGGAGATGATGGAACTCAGACGTGCCATGACAGAAGGGGCGGTAACATTAGGGGGGTAAAATGTGATACCTTTAAGTACTTCTAGGGAATAGACAAGTAGGGTGGTGGATTTCAAGATCCTTGTGAAACTGTCAAAGCTAATGTACTGTTGGTGGATTTCAAGATCCTTGTGAAACTGTCACAGCTAATGTACTGTGTTGAATAAAATGTTCTCTGAACTCATCCTTGGGCAAAAGTTTTATACAGTCCTTATCCGCAGAACGGTCGAAGCCTTGACAAACTAGAATAGTTGGAATGGAATATATCTGTAACCAGTTTATCTTCCCAATCCGTTGTAACGCTACAACATGACTTTCTTATCGCAGTGTACCAAAATGTAAAGAAAAAACATTATGCATAGTATTCTATGATATGCAAACTGAAAGTCGAATTCAACCTTATGATCACATATAGTATTTTAAACGTTCATCTGATACTGTACTAACATTTCACTACATTGAACTGTATGATAAGTACATTCTTCAACGTATATTATAATAAAAGCAGCATGTGTCGGAACTTTCGTTTTCCCATTGCTAGTCATTGTATTTTCCAAGTAATAGTTTTTCTTTGCGCCAGAAACGTAATTAAAATTATTATTGCCATATTGTATGAATCGCCAACTTACTGGTCATACCTCTACTCATTTTTCCATTATCATGCTAATTTAAAATAAAAAAGTTACTTTAACTGTACATTCTTGAGTAGGATCCGAAATATTGTTATTGACTTCAAATAAGTTATAAAACTGTGCTTTTTTTGTTCTTAATCCAGGGTTGAATGTTTCTGGGACACTAGAAACAGGATCTGTTCTCACCTCATCCTAGATTTCCAGACCTGACACCAGGTGGTTCATGTTCACAAAAACAAGCCAGAAACTAAAATTCAACCCGCTAACTATCGGCTGTAGAAACATTTACCAGAGACCATTTCGTTCAGCCTGCTGATAATCCCGTAATTCTGATAACGTAGGTCTGGCTCATCTGGTAATCTTGACTTTAAATATTCTAAGCTGTTGTGCTGATCCAGAAGCAGGTTCTTTCACATCTTTATTTAATTACGGTCAAAAAGTTTGAGATTATATCGTGCAATCTGACCGTTCTGCTTTCCTACTCCTCCCATAGTGATGATTAAGCCTACTCCCATAGTGACGATTAAGCCTAGAGTAATCAATTATTTGCGTTTCACCCTCACCCTATTCCTTTTGCTCCGTTCCTTGTCTGGCTTGTTATCGAGCATTTTAGTTCGGCTTTGTCATAAAAAGGCTTCATTAGTTAAGTCTAATACACTGAGAGGCCGATAAAAACCTGCACTGCTTTCCTGTGTAGCACATGTTTGTAATAACGACGTTTTTTTTAACATGGTCGTTTCTTGTGATTTAATTTTGACTGAGACGATTTTTTTTAATCTCATGAAGTGTTTGTTTTTGTATTCCAAATTAGCCTATAATTTTGAAATATTACTTATAATAATGTGTAAAAAAATAACAGCACTATATGTTCAAATATTTTTACAAGTATGATACAGAAGCGATAATATATCATCTGTTATAAAAATAGCAGAAACCTTTGCAATAGTTTCGTTTCGTCTATAATTTGTCAGGCAGGTGTAATTTTTCTATTTGTAGTAATTGGAGAGTACATATTGTCGTATGTTATCATTCTAGATAAGTTTCGTTCCATTAGAACAAGGTCGTTTCGAAAAATGCTCTGATATGATCCAGCCTTCGGTTGCCCGGTATGGCCAGGTGGATAAGGCGCTCGACTCACAATCTGAGGGTCGCGGGTTCGAATCCGCATCCCACCAAACATGCTC
>NW_013666228.1:61176-65401 GCF_000517525.1 Limulus polyphemus
TTGTAGCTTTGCGCGAAATTCCAAAACAAAACAAACAGCCTTCGGATTTAGTACCAGGCAATTCAGCTGCCAGGATTAAAGGATGGCAATATGAATATATTGTGATATACATTTAAAATCTGCTTCTTAGGGCTCTTTCTTAGTTTAGTTTAACTTCTTATACCCCCAACTCACTTACAAAATTAATTGTCATGAATAAAATAAACAAGTGATGTTCAGATTTGTGCCAAGAGATAATCTCCTAGCTTTTAGTTTTAAACTGCTTATCCAAATAAATTGATAGAAACGCCTGAGAAAAACAAACAAACAAATGTAGCTATGACAATATTGAAAGAATGTCAACGCTTCTCTATGTTAGTTTAGCCGTGAACTCGTACTCTGTGACAGTCACTTCTCCTTATAAATGACGCTCTTGTAACACGGGTTCAAGTTCCAGTCAGTAAACAAGTTTTGTTGGAATCTGCACGTGGAGTTATTTCGGAGTTGCATTAAATCGGCTTTGAGATGAGTTTTTATTTTACTTCTCTAAACTTTTACTCTACATGAGAAATATTAGCAAAATCCAATCGTTTTATTTAAATGAACCAACCAAACTTTAATACAACTATATGTTCAAGATGTAGGATTAGTTTTGTTGTTGTTTCATCGTAATGTTCTAGCACAGAGAAGCTTCAAGCAAATAAGCCATCTGATTGTGTTTTATAACAAATTATACTGTACGTGCATACAACGAAGGTAAGGCTGTACAGCTTCAGTTTTTATTATTCCTTTCTATTTCCCCGATGGGTCAGCGGTGAGTTTGCGCACTAACAACACTAAATTCCAGGGTTCGGTTTCACACAGCAGACGGAGCGCAGATAGCCTACTGTGTAGCTTTGCGCTAAAAACAAACTTTTGTCTCTCTGTGTATCAGCGGTAAGTCTAAGGGCTTATAATGCCAAAAGTCGGGTTTCGATAAACGTGGTGGGCAGAACTCAGACAGCCCATTGTGTAACTTTGTACTCCACAACAAACAAACGCAAAAGCGTCATTTCACAAAAGGCTTGGTGGGAGGGCAAGAAAGATTGACTCTCCAGGGACCCCAATTTAGCTGGGAGCCCTACGCTGCTTGCGTATATACGTTATTCCGTTCTGACTAGAAATATCTCTTAGAAATTGTCATTTAAGGCATCCTTCCGAGTGTGAGGAAGCGGTCACCCCTGTCACTCCCTCAAATGACGCCTTTGAACAAGCAACTCCCCTCTATCAATGTTCAACTAAGTATCGTTAAACTTACAGCCAGGGTTGGTGCGTGTGAAAAGCTTAGCTTCCCCAAATGGGTCAAGAGAGAAGCAACCCCCTTGAACTCTTGTCTCCCTAAATAAAATGTATCTTACAGAACATTATTTTCACCAGTTCAAAAATATTGTACAGCACATATCACAGAATAGCCTACCCAAACAAAAGATTTGCGCGCCACCTATGCTTATAACTTTTACAATTAAAAACTTTACAAACTTCAAATCTGAGTAAGTTTCAGAAACTTGCAAGAATTAAAAATTATTAACACTGTTACATTAGCTAGCTATGTTTAATTACAATAGTAAAACAAGCGTGACAATACTGTGAACAAGGTTCAAGATATGTCGAAACCTTAAAGGAAAACAATATATTTTGCATGTGAATCATAACTTACTTGGTGTTAAGTAAAGTAACTAATTGCTATAATTTTCTGTACTTATAAAAAACATTGATAAGTATTGTATTCAAGATATGTTGGAAAGCAATATATCTTATATGTAAATCACAAATTACTTGGTGTTAAACAAAGTATCTGCTTTAATTTCCTATACTTATAGAAAAATTATATTGTTATTATTTGAAATAAAAATTTGTAAAGAATATACAAATTAGGTCAACTATGCATTTCTTTGAAGCATACACTTTAGAAGATCTTTGAATCATCTGATACATTTTTATTTGAGTGTCCATACGAAATTTATCTGTCACTAGACCACCCGTGACCCGTTGGGTCACCCACTATTCAGAGGTTATGAAGAATTCAAGCCACTTTCAATATTGCACCGAAATGAAGGTTTATTTTGAGATAATTTAATTAAATATTTCAATCCACTCGTGTTATTCATAATTCAAGAAACGATATTTGATTGTTGATCGGGAGTAAAAGAAAATTTCTAACACGAAACTTCTTCGTTCAAATCTATTTCCCTGTCAATATTCCCATCTTCATTAAAAGGCGTAAGATGACAAAAACAAGATCTTGAAGAATTTGTCAATAATGTGCCTTGGTTATGGTAGATAATTCGAAGAAAAAATAAAGTGTTACTGTTTCTTATTTGTAGAAGGTCTAAGAGGAAAGACCACAACATAATGAACTAATTCATCACAATACCTGAAAACTCTGACTTCACTTTTTTGAAAAATAAAATGGTCTTTACAATATGAGAATAGAAACAGAATAAAACAAGTTTCGTTAAAATCGGGCCACGGGTTACCGAGTTAGCGCCGCTTTTCGGGTCACTTTTATGAAAATTTCTAGCATGAGTAATTTTACATCACACTACCGTTCGCACTCTTTACGAAACTTTTTCGTTCCAATCTATTTCCCCCCTCTTCATATTTATATTCTCATATTGTGCGTCGATTTTGCTGTATTTAATTACAGACAAACAATCTCAGAGTTGTTGTAATATATCGATACTGGAATTGCTATTATCATATGAGTCCTTTCCTTCTCTTTTTTATTATAATTTATAAATAAAATTCTCAGTATAATTTTAAGTTTTTTAAAGAATTAGCAAATGCTGCCAACACATCAACAACAAACAGAAATAAAATGGTACAAAATGGATTGTCCGTGTAATTCCGCTGTTTCAAAAACGTTTGAGAATATTAAAGCTGTGATGTCCCCTTATGCTTTTCTTCCCTTTAAAAATATAATTTTTTAAATATGATTTAGTTGTGTAAGATCTAAGTCAATCTCTATTCAACTCTTTCTCAATAACGTTCGTCAGTAAACCGTAATAACAAACAACCAAATTGTTGTTAAATTGTAGGCTACATACAATATTTTCATGGTCTATCCCACTATCGAGTAGAGTAGCCCAAGAATTGGCGGTTGGTGATGCTGACTAGCTGCATTTCTTCTAATCTATCATTTCTTTATTAGGGACAGCTGGTGCCGATGGCCCTTAAGTAGTTTGGCGCGAAATTCAACAAGCAAACAATGATCTACAGGAGGAAGAGGTCACTTGAACTTGACCCTCTGAGATCTTCAATATATAAACCCCTAAAATGTAGCGATGCGATCATCAGAAGGCTTTCGATACAGTATGGCACTCAGGTCTAAGGTTCCAGATATTACAGATGGAACTACTGCTGGATATTAAACTCCCTAGATAATAGAAAATGTAGGGTTGATGTGGAGGGCACTCAGATTATTTCACTCCTGGGGCAGGTGTTCCTCAAGGAGGGGCTATTAGCCCCATACTCTTCATCGTTTACATAAGCGACGTGCCGCTAACCGACACAAATTCCTGTTTTATCTCTCAATTTCCAGATGATGTAGCAGTTTGAAAGAGTTCACATACACCCTCCATAGCAGCCGCAAACTTTCAACCCGCTTTATACGATATAGTAGAATACTGCCCCCCCCCCCAAAAGCAGATAGAATGAAAATTAATACACCAAAAACACAAATACTCGTTCTTGCAAAATTAAATAAACTCCTCAAAAACATCCCAGAAATCTATCTCCAAGGGACCCTCCTCCAGACGGCTACATCAGCAAAATTTTTAGGTTTCACCTATGACTCCAAATTAACATGTCAAAAACACATAAATGAAATTGCAAACAAAATCTGGAGACGAGGTTACTAGGTTAGAAGTCTGTCTGGTAAGAATACAGGCACATACCCAAAAAAACATACTGAAAACATACAAATAGTTCATACAGCCGGTAACAGAGTATGCCTGTCCGACATGAATCAACGTAGTGCCAAATAAAGTAAGAGCTAAACTACATAATTCAGTACTCACAAGTGCATATAAAGTCCTACGTACAACAAGTTATCGCTTCTTACATAACTATGCAAACATACAAACACTCTATGAAAAACTTCTAAACAGATCGTTCACTTATTTCCGGAAAAACTTATATAAAAATGAATTAGTACGCATACTGGAGTGCTATATCATACATGATAGAAATGAGTACTAAGTACCTC
>NW_013666228.1:66373-67879 GCF_000517525.1 Limulus polyphemus
GTTTTCGCTGTATTTAATTACAGACAAGAAAACGATCTCAGAGTTTTAGTAGTATATAGATTTCCGGCTGTCATTTCCTTAAAGTTCAAGTTTCATTCACAATAGTGTCGTGTTATTTTACAGGCGAATTAGGATGTATGAGAAGTCTCGCGAATATCGAATATTTATTGCTTTGGGATAGAAAAGTATTTAATACGACAAAGCATGAAATACGTTATTGTTGAATGTATCATTACGAATCACTGGGATAATATGTATATGTAAGAGAGGAAGGAAGTCAAAGATTGATTTGCTTGTTATTTGAACAAGAGTAAAGTATTTTGATATATTACATAACACATTTGTGAACAAACGACATAACTTCATATAAATTTTTTTATATAACTGTCCAATAATTTGTCAGTTTATTATAACTGGAAAAAAAAGTTAAAATTTAATTGTAAGTATAATAATGTTGTATTCGACAAAGTTCCATAAATTTAGAATTACTAGACGACTAGTATTTTTTTTCCTCTGTTAAAAACGAGTAATTAATAAAATAACGAATATTAAATCTAATTTATTTACTGTACACAACGACGGATATACGACACATGTAACATAAGTATTAACAACGACTTATTCTAGGATTATGATTATATCACTTCATTATTGTGTGAATATCAGTTAAACATTTCAATATTTGTCCATTATCACATCAATAGGAATAACAAAAATACCGTTTGTGAGTGCTATAAATCACAGCGGTATGTCTGCAAACTTAAAACGCTAGAAACCGGGTTTCGATACCTGTGGTGGGCAGAGCACAGATGGCCCATTGTGTAGCTTTGTGCTTTAACTTCAAACAAACAAACAAACAAGCTATAACTCTAGACAGTCCTTGCACACTTGTATAGACATAGCGAACCTGTTTTTAAAGGGAACTAACGCAGTGCAATACATACTAGATGCATCAAGTAGGTAGATTAGCAGTGTGTAAGTGCAAACAAGATGCCAAAAACATCGTAATTTACGCGAATTAGAGATAGGAGTGATAATAAGTTGTAGTAGAAATGTGAAAAAAAATCGGTATGTGGAAGTTGCAACGCTTAGACACGCGCGAAATATTTTATATGATACCAGTGCTGCTAAAGTACAAGTATTCACTTGTTAGGATTATGAAAGTGAAATCTTATTTGCAAAATACTTCACATTGACGTTACTGCATTCAGTGTGGTCACATGTGGATGATTGCTATTAGTGAAATCTGTGTAGAATGATGGCTTTGATATTAAATAATGTGGAATGCATTTATATTTACAGCAAAGCTACTAAGGTTATCTGGCTTCGGTCCCTAATTTTGAACCACTTACCAGAGGGAGGATCGTCAGCCAGCAAAACTTACCATCCACCATTCGCGCTAAGTCACGCTGAGTCAATGAGGACCTAGCAGTTTAATAATACACTTAAACATTTAACAACGGGTCAAATAGTCTCTAGACAGGTATCATCCAACATTGGACCGGC
>NW_013666228.1:68509-82544 GCF_000517525.1 Limulus polyphemus
AATTAGGGACGGTTAGCGCGGATAGCCCTCGTGTAGCTTTGCGCGAAATTCAAAAAACAAACATTCAACATAATATATACAAATATCTCTCTCTCTGCTGTTTTCCATCTTGATAAACTAATCAAGAATAATAATAAGAGATTCTTAATAACTCTACCCCCCCAAAAAAAAACTACAAAAGAAAAAAAGCACTAAAAGTCAATTACATAGGTTCGATGTGATATCAATGTTTCCACAAATACCGCTGTTTGAAGTCATTAACATAGCGATAGAAAACTAAACCATTAAACAGATCCTAATTCCACAGAGTTAAAAACATTGTTTGAATTTACAGTAATCAATTGTTTTGAATTCTTAGGACTTAGAATTGACTTAGCATGGGAAGCTCTCACCCACAGACCTATTTATGATTTCTATAGAAGCAAAAGCAAGACAAACAGCCTTACTCATTCACCCCATGCACTTGGTGGACATACGTTAATTTATTATCTAGTTAAATAACTAGAATGAACAAAACCACTTCTTTAGGCACATTAATTTAATCCACTCTAGCATAAAACTTACAATTGAAAAGGGAAAATAGGTAACAATGAATTTCTTAAGTTTAAATGTCAAACGACTCTGCAGCACATTCAAATACAAATACATAAAAATAATACATAAAATGTGACATGCACCAATTGGCATCCAACACACGACATCAATCATAAACTGCTTTCTGTCCTTGTTCACTTAAAGGAATAGGAAATGAGTTATGTTTCTACTTGCTTCAAATGTTTAAATAGTTGTCCATGAAAAGTCATTAATAAAGAATTAAAACAAAAAATAACACTCACAAACAACGTAGAGAATAGACAAAATAATAAAGAAAAAACATGAAAAATATCCAAATCATATGAATTAACCCCTACTCAGGAAAGAGTGGAAACAGCTTAAAATAATTTGAAGCAAACACATTGAAATAATTACCGTAGAAACACCCGGACTAAAAATAAAAGATTTACTATATGAACCTTACAATAATGAAGACTACACAAATACATCTATCGATCAAATTCACTTGGAAACTTATGAATGTATTTATTGGTGAAACTCGTAAAAATCTAAAAACAAGATTTAATGAGCGACCATTACATGTAATTGAAGACATAAAAATATACTCAGTTATAAAATAAATTATGAAAACATAAAGAGGTTAGTTGAAGAAAAAAATTACATAAAAGAAAGAATTAAGGAAGCATTCTTAATAAAATACACATACCTAAATAAAAATAATTATCTTTAGTAGCCGTCCTCAATCACGTGACTTCTTTTTAAGCAAGTTTAAAGCCACGTTCATTCTAATCTCCTTTAGTGACCATAAGTGACTATTTAAGATAAGGATATTACTACCCACTGCCTGGACATCTGTGTTGCCATCAGAACCACAAATACGTGAATATCCGCTTACAACCAAGAAGATTCTTACTAGCAGGAAATAAATCATCAAACAGCACCAAAATTGGCTCCAAACTCCCCTGAGCCTTGAACAAAGGCTCCTGTTATATCATAAGTGTAATGACCAATCAAAGTAACCACTCCTCATCCTCTCCCTGTCTTCTTCTCTATATTTTATTTTTCGTGTTTCCAGACTCATGTTTGCCAAATCCCCTTCATCTATTCTTTCATTGCGTTGGAGTGGGGTGAAGAGAAACTTTCATTGGGGGGAATCTATCACCCATAAATCCCCTTTAGGTTTCATTTTATATTTTACAATCTGGAGACGCGAAACGTTTTTGTGTGGGGTTTATTTGCATTTGCGAGAGAAATAAAGCTTTTATTTTGTTTTTACAAATAGGTTGACAACTTTAACCGGATTATTATTTTTTTGTTAGAACTATATACATCTAATGAAAAATACCTTAGGTGTGAAAAAAAGGTGCGGTCAAAAAAGGACTGAGCGTGCGACTTAAAGGAATGGAATCAAAATTGGCGGCCGAACTGGTAGCTACAAATATAGCATTGGTAAAAATTTCACAACAAATATTCATTTGTTAGTTGGCCAGGCTGCGTTTTTTGCTCAACTTGGGACTCGATGAGGGGGGGGGGAGGACTTGAGCTAGAAACTGCTAATCTAGTTTGCTTGGCCTAACCAATAATTATGTATCTGCACGTCTTGTCGCCCTATAGTTTTGCTGCTCTAAATCAGTGGTCTTTAACCCGAATGACAAAAAACTAAAAATAGCCCACCTTTACTCTTATATGAAGCTGTAGTAAAAATTTCAGACCGATAGCTCACGTGACATTTTGCGTAGGCGTGAGCAAAAATTTGGTAAAGTTTGAGCAATTTTTGTTAAATAACTTTGTACATGTGGCTTATAATTAGACGAAATTCGAAACCTTATTGTAGGTTGTGAAGGTCTATCAGTGTACCAAATTTGAAGAAAAATGCATGAAAGCTAACTATGTTTTTCTATCAAATAAACTTTCCGTACTTTAGATGCGAAGAAAAAAAAGGAAGAAATTCAATCAAAATTGAAAATTTTATATCTCGTTTATTTTTAATCGATTGCCTTGAAATTTGGTAAGTGAAGTAAGAGTCCAGTAGAGCACATCCATGTAAAATATGTAATAGTTTGGATTACCACAGTCCGAGCTAACGAGAGTGGAATACTGCTAAACTATCACTCCTGTTAATAACACGCACTATGTCCTGCAAGTTGTCTTGGCCGCACGACAAACTACCGTGTGTCTTAATCTACATATATCATTTGTACGTCAAAAATTTATATTAGATTTATGGCCCGCTATACGTTAGTTGTGTGTCCTACCTACTATAAGCAATTAATATTGCCAACGTGTCTTAAATATGAAAAGAAATCCTATTAAGCATTTCTTGATGTATTTTTTTCACAATATGATATTATCAAACTGCTACAAAATCTTAAGCCTAATTTTTGCCATAGTTAATAGTCTGTACTATCACTTAAGTCTGATTATTAATTGATTAATTACTAGGATACTAACCTGACAACGATTGATATCCGACCAACGCAATCTTACCGTAAGTACTACTAAGCCTAATTGATAAACTTAAAAATATGCACAGTATGCATGTATGAAGATAATTTTAGGCTAATACATGTTACATACAAGTGGTTATTTCATTAATGATTTTAGTATGCTCAATATAAGATATGTTATGTGATATATAACTGTATATAGCTTTTGGAATTGTTTATGGCAAATCATACGCAAATGTAAATCTATATTTTCCATACATGCTAGACATGTTTATTAGAAACAAAAGCTGTTCCCATGAGTTCACAAGCGCCAAGAGAAACTGATAAATGTGTGATAGAAATCGAAAGGATTGGGCTGAAAATGTCACTCAGTCACATCCAGCATGTTTACACGAAAATGAAAAATAGTGAAATTGCGTACATCGCATTTCTTCTCAATACAAACAAAACTGATATGTTTAATGCACGCTGAGTTCTCTCTCTCAAGGAGAGTTTTATTTATTGCAAAATAAAATGTTAGTGACTGAGATCTTACTGTTGTCATTTGACGGAACATTTTAGAAAAGAAAAAACTATCGTGGGGGGAAAGGGAGGGAAGGACCACCAAGGCTGTCTAACATCTGTTTTTTTTTTACTGGTTTTTTATCTCTGTTTCTCCCTCAGGGACATTGTCTTTTTCTTTCAGTCTGAATGACTGTCTTATAGCGTCATTCCCTATGATCAATATAAAGCACTTCTTTTTGTGATTGATAACATTAAGGATATCTTCGACTCAAATTCTAAGCAAAAGCTCCAAAGGTGAATCAAAGATACCATAACTATGATTTTCTCGGTACTTTTCTTTATTTTGATTCTAAATTATAATGATGTCAAGTAACAAAATGACAAATATTATAATTAACGTTACAAAGCACAGTATCCTGATTCTTACCAGAATTACATTGGAAGGAATAAATTCAGCTTAAGTCTGATCGCCTTATTATGTTTGGCTTCACTATAAGATTTGGGTTATACAAAGCAAATTGTTTGTGTTCATAAAAAATAGCATAATTGCATCACGTGAAAAGTTTCTATCTAAGTTTTGAGCCAAAGTATTGATTACATATTTCATGACGTCGTTGTCATGGAGTTTTGCAATTGCACGTTCATTCTCTTTACATTATCTTAACCTTTGGACATTACAACGAACGAATACAAAATCCGTTTCCTTCCTAAGTTAGGTACATTAGGAATTAGCGCTTTAATGTTTAATAAAATGTTAATCTTGATATATATATATATACTCTCAATAAAACGATATTGACTTGTCCTTAACCCTTTGACCTGTTGTGGTCCAGAGCAAAGATCGAGCCCTTGAAGTTTGCGTTTTAAGTCTGTAGACTTACCGCTGTCCCATCGGTGGACCCACAAACACACTGAAATTCGTTAATTTTCTTAGAAAAATTATAGATTCAAACAAAAATTTTCACTGCATTTAAACGAAAACATTTTTCATTGAAGCAAGAGTTTTTTTTATAATTTCTGTTTCGTTTGCGACAACTTGCTTTCAGTCGTTTTATTGTCAAAAAACTGAAAACTACTGTATATTTATTAGGTGCAACTATTTCATACAAAGTATTTTACTAGGAGTTTAGAAATATTTACCTTGATAAAAGACACAAATCGTTTTTCCTGCATAGTTCACTGTCACGACTTTTAGACCGTAGACAATGTTTCGATAAAAACAGCTTAAAACGACTGCAGAGTCAAAGACACACGCGTGAGGTACTTCATCCTACTACCACTAACCACACCTTGGCAGCCAGACTGATTGATAAATCGTTTATTCTTTATTAAGAAAGGTATCAAGTACTTAAGAAAAAGAAACATCTAATTTCTGAACTTGGAACAATTTCTCGAAAACATAAACAAGCGACGTTTTTTTTTCTTAACACAATAAAATATAAATTAATAAAAACAAGAGTCAACTAGTTTTAGCAATGATGACGGCACCAGTTGACACGTGTTTTATTAATAAATATTTTATTGTACCAGAAAATATCGTTTATTTCTGTTTTTGAACTAAACAGGATAATGTTCTTTCAAATAAGTTATTACAATTGTTCCCAGTGGACATGAAATACTTGCATAATTATAGTTTCATGGAATATTCTTTATTTTCACTCTCACAATACTAAGATGCGAAAAGAACATCATTTTGAAATTCACCATTTTAAAAGTGATGTAGACAAGTTGTGTTATTCAATTCACATGTATTTTTTTTTGCATTAAACTTCTTGCTTATCTTATGTTTACTTCTATTTATTTCATATTAATTTGTATATTTTTAATATAACGTTCAGATCCCTCTCATCAACTTCTGCACACAATAATTTACAGTACATTCCATTTATTTACATATCAAATATAGATTAATCACGTGGTGTGGCAAGTGATTTTAAAGCTCTACCAAGGTTATAGTTTAAGAGTATTGATAAAAGGAAGCATCTCTTTGACTTTCAAAAACGAGATGATAATGAATGCCTAGCTAAAAAGCGCTTCGTTGCCAAATACATACACATCTAATTCCAGGACAACAAGGGACCTGTTTGTCCATATAGACTTTCCCATCAGCTATACTAAACGCTAAAATAAAATAAAAAACACTCAAAGTTAGCTCTTATCATTTAAATATTTAACAAGCCTTCCCTTAAACTCCCTTAAATTAACTGCATCTGTCACATCTGAAGGCAAACCATGCCAATAGCCATCCACCCTGTTTGAAAAATAAAGTTGTCTTAATTGAAAATGACTGCTACTCTATCAAAATTTTAACTTGTGCCCTCTAGTTTTATCATTTGTAACATCAATTATTAATTTCCTTAACAATCTTAAATACCTCAGTCAAATCCCCTCTAACTCTTGTTTTTCTCAAAAGAAAACAATTTCAGAGATCTCAATCTACCCACATATGACAATCTTCCTATCCCAGGTATCACTCTAGCAGCTCTTCTCTGAACACCTTCCTATAAATTAATGTCCTTTCTAAGGTAAGGAGCCCAAAAACTGAACACAATACTCCAAATGTGGCTTACCAATGACCTATAATAATGACATTATAACAGATTATTTGATCGGCTATTCTAGAAGTTTATCATTAACGTTTATCAACAGTGGCAAGCAAAAGTGAACAAACTTTAGCCGCCTACCATTAGTAACAGAACAAAGAGGCGACTGAATAGACGTATAACACAAATTAAACGTTATGGTTTCCTCATTTTCACTGTTTCTTTTAACATCTGGCAGGATTCAACTATCTACAAACGAACTATGCAAAAGACGTAACAAAAACTGTAATATGGAACTAGTAACCGGTCCAAAAGCCGGTTATCTCTAATGCAAACAGGATAACGCGGTGTAATTAGTTCTGAGAACGTAAATTGTGGACAATGAATCCTGGAAGTGTATGGCATGGTTTAATGAGCAGCATTTCATCTTTTTATGCACTGACAGTAGAGAAAATATGGACAAAACCACTTAAAGTATATTTAATCCTGTTGTGTTTTCCGACAGTGAAAGTTGGTGGATGTGATAAAATAGTGTGAATAACGTTTTCGTAGCAATGTTGTACTTCATTTAATTTAAAATGAAGAGTAACATTCAGATTATATTTAAATGGTGTTACCAACTAGTTCCACCCCATAATACTGTTTGAACGTTGATTGGATAAGGTTATTTTAACATGATAATGCAATAATCGACTCCACTTATAGTGTTTGTAATTGGCTCTAAGACCACAGAAATAGCCTCAGTTACCTTTCTCTCCCGGAACTGTTTCCAAATGTCAGATCGGTTGAGCATGTTTAGGATGAATTTAATAACGCATTTAGCTCTGCAACCGTTTGCCGACACCTTTGAACCAGTTGTAGACAATCTCTTCATCGAAAAGACATAATAGCGCATGTTATAGAGTTTTGCCACACAGGGTATTGGTTATAATAGTGGCAAAAGATGGTTCAACTTGGTTTTTAATTGAAGTTCTAAGTGTTCATTATAATAATACTATTGTTTCGCTACATTATTTAGAAAATAGAGTATTTATCCTTAATACTGCTTACCACTTGTTGCTTGTATATCAATATATACAAAACATTTCAAACCGAACTAACAGTATATGAGTGGTATAACTCTAAACTTATAGTCCTGATGAAGAGCTGACATCT
This sequence comes from Limulus polyphemus, assembly GCF_000517525.1. NCBI lineage: Eukaryota > Metazoa > Arthropoda > Merostomata > Xiphosura > Limulidae > Limulus > Limulus polyphemus. Next base: position 75,714 of record NW_013666228.1, read on the forward strand.
AAAATATTTGAAAGAAACAACAAAAAATTCTTTTTTTTTGCGTTAAAGACTTCATAGATTATTGATGCACTTTTTACCTTACAAATGATCTATGAAATAATGATAATAGGGTATAGACGCCGCTTATTTCAAAAGATGTAATTATGAAATTAAGTTACGAATATTCAAGCACAATATACAGAGGGATGAGTATGTTACAATCCATGTAGCCACATCTGGTCATGCTCTATTTGACGACCATGCATCTTAACAATAGCACTGCAAAAAAGCTTCGTCTTAAGGCTGTCACATCAAAAGCACACCACTTCTCCCTCCATGCTTTCCATAATTCACCTAGTGTACGTGGACAATAGTCTCCTAGTGTCTGTTTCAACAGTCCAATCGCCCAGAAATATATAGGTGCTGCTCCCGACAGTATGTCTTTACATAGAACAGCATAAACACCCATTTCATTCTCTAGCTGCTTGAAGTATGGGGCCATTGAACGCGAAGTATGAATGGAAGCCTTATCTTAGTGAACCAATCCTCTGTTAGCCTCGTTTCCATACGAAGTTGGTATTTCCGCATGATTAAAAGAAACACTATACCTAGTATTATAGTAAGCAGTGTTCACCTTGACTTCTGTATACGCTCACCTGACCCATAATTTTATCTTGGCACAGTATCCAGTGATGACCATGAAGACCTTATAAAATGTTTCATAACATGCCGTGTAACACTTTTTTTTCAACTATTGGTTGGACGAAAGTGGCATAAGACTTGTTATGGTTGTCAAGGTACAATTACGCGCTTTGTTATATGTTACTGTGTGTTGATACCCCCCCCTTCCCAGCTGGGTATCGTTTATATAGTTTTCTACAGTTGGTCTTCTTTCCTAGATATGTCATAGAAGCATCTTGTGTACATGTGACTTGGGTTGCTTTTTTGGACAGAGGTATTTCTTGGTTATGTTGCGTACTGTTGTTTGTGGCACGTGAATGGCTTTTGTCACCGACTTTTGTATCCGTGGGTTCTTAACTGTTACTAAACGTTGCACTTTACTTACTAAGGCTATGGTACGACTAGTTGCAGGTCTCTTCTTGAAAGGTGTTGGGTCCCTAAATTGATCCATATTCCTTTGTGTTTCAGTGTCATTAAATACAATGGATATTCTCATATTGTAAATCCTAAATCCCTGATCTGAGCGTATAAATATTTTGCGTCAAAAAAGGCTGATAAATTTCTTTCCGTAACATGATACTAACCACTAAGTACACGCTGTCAAAATGTTTATATCAATCTTGGTTGTTACGTGACTTGCTGGTTTGCATACTCAAAGTTGTTTTAATATAACCTACTTACCCTTAATATATATAGAATTATTTCATTTTCAATTACAAATACACTTTTTCTAGAAATGTGATTGATAGCAAATACGAAAGCTTCCCTTTAAAGGTTTTTGAAATAAATTAAGTTGCCATTAAATGTGACTTGTTATTTTGAGATGGAATTTGAGGCACCACACCTACGAGATTACTTTATAAATAGTAACTTTCTAGTGCAAAGCTAGATGTGGGTTAATGGTTAGCCTGTGTTGCTGCGAATTAGGAGGTCTAACGTTCGAGCTCACGATATACCCCTAAACGCGCTCCGCACTTTTAGGTGTGGGTGCGTGATAGAAGGGAACCATAATTCATCTATTTGATTAAAATAAGCCGTGTAGGCGACGAGTGCTGTCAACTGGTTGCCATACTTATAGTCAGCAATTCTAAGTTAGGGAGGGCTATGCTTGAACTTGGGGATCACTGAACTTGATGCTTAGCAATTCGCATAAGGTGTTGTTATGGATGAAAACACCAACTGTTGTCCAGTACATATCCTCATTGAAGATAGCATCTTAAATTGTGAAAGCAGTACTTTTTCATATTATTTAATATATAATGAAAAAACAATAACATTTAAATCCCCGAATATTTATTGTAGAACCTTATCAGTATAATTTCAGTGTGAAAGTAGTAATCTGTCATATTATTTCACATAGAATTAAAAAAGAATAATATTTGAATCCCCAACTTTCTATTGCAAAAATACATCAGTATAATGTTAATGTTGAGCAAATCAGTTAATATACACAATGTCAAAATTGAAAATATAACCACACTTAACGAGTAGCTCAAGAGTTAGCTGTGGGCGGTATTGACTAGCTGCCTTCCCTCTAGTCATCGCTGCTAAATTAGGAACGGCTAACGCAGATAGCCCTCGTGTATCTTCATGTGAAATTCAAAATCAAACCAAACAAACCACACTTATAGCATCTGATCTTCCCAGATCCCGATCAAGATCAAAACCACTCTTAGGGGGCATGTTAAACTTATGCATAACCTGAAAGCGGTTCCATATTAACGAGCTACGTTATTGAGTGTTTCGGTTATCAGTTACAGTATTTCACCTAAAACAAATCCTGAAAATCTGTCGCCAAGGTAACTCAAAGGTAGCTACAAGATTATAGTAGGGGGGGGGAGCTAAATTCTAAACTCTCTAGATTCACGTGCTCATGCACGCAAAGAATGGTAAGGGAAGGACTTGGGGGCTCAAGCTCTCCTCTTGACCATAAGCATTAAAAATTTCCAGAAATATATATTATATGAAAACTCATATGAAGATAGCTGAATACTTACCTCTAATCTCAACTACTCACTACTTTAAAGCAGCCTAATGGTTTGATGTTTTCTTGTCAAAAATACAGAGACTCTCTGAGAGTAATTGTTACAAAAATACTTTTCTTAAATCCTTAGAAATAATTTAGTTTGTTTGGTTTAGAGCAAAGCCACATTGGGTTACCTGCTGAATCTAACGTGGGGAATCGAATCCCGGACTTTAGCATTGTGAGTCCGTAGACTTACCGCTGTCCCATCGGTAACAATTGGTTTCATTAAACACAACTCTTATTCTAGAAATCCTATATATTATATTGTTATGCTTAACATTTTCATCATGATATGCGTTATGTATCTAAACATGTAAACTATATAATAAAATAAATAAATTTAATTAAATTTACAAATAATTCTAAAAAATAAGACGAAATAAACAATGATATTTTATTATATTGTATAATAATTTTTAAAACCATAAGTATTTTAGTCTACAATATAACTATTATGCTATTTTCTTATGAATTATATTCACATAATCGTAGAAGTCTTTGTTTTGGTGGATTGAAAATGAACCCTCTCATTAAAAAAAAAAAAAACCTGGTTGCGTGCATGGTTGTACATTTTAGATAACTATAAAGTCAGATAATACTGTAATTCTTAAAAATAAGATGTACGGTTATTTGAATTCAAATTTTGTTGCAAGTACTGATTTCTATATAAAATTCTTATTTCCAAAAATTATACAAAACACTGGGGGACTTTACCCCAGCCCCTATATAACTACGCCCATGAAACTTAACGTGACCGAACTACTTGAAAAGAAATCGGTGGTCACTTTATGAATACTAACACTAGTTTTAATATTGCACTGAAATCTCTTGATCATTGAAGTAAACCCACTATTTTAACGCCATAGTTAATGACTTAGTAAATCCAATCAAATGTTCCCTTTGAAATAGAATTTAAATGTACGATATTTATAATAAACATGTTTTATATACCTTCACCTAAACCGGTGACTCAACGGTAAATCTGAAGGCTTATAATGCTAAAGATCAGGTTTTGATACCGCGTCGGGGATAGCAAAGCTAGCCCATTGTGTAGCTTTGTTCTTAACCAACAAAATAATTCATAGAATGAACTGGACCAGAACACTTGTAAACAGGAGTAAATAAACAAAGCATTTTTAAAGATATTAAAGTATGTCCTTCTCTCCCAAAAGATCAAGTATAGAAACGTGCTTTACGTTTTGCCAGTTGGCTGTATTATGTAGTATATATATCTTCAGTAATACTTAAATTTGTGTGCTTCTGAATCAAAACATTTATTTTTTATATGGGGAATAGAAGATACAATTTAAAGTGAGTAAAGCTTTTCAGAAATGCAAAACTAGGAGGTTCGGGGCTATATTGTTCTGATGTTCGCAGTATAAAGATTGGCAGTTTCTGTCTATTTTGACATAGTAAGGGCCAAGATATGTTGGAAACTAGGGAAAAACAGAGGGTAAATTAATTAATGTCTATATTATTTATTTCGTTGTTGTTCAGCAAAAAGCTACACAATGGACTATCTGTGCTCTGCCCACCACGGGTCTCGAAACTCGGTTTTTAGCGTTGTAAGCCTACACACGTACTGCTGTGCCACTGGGGAGGGCACGTGAATATTAATGGCCAGCTTACATAGCCTTCTGTGTTTATCTTATCTTTTAGAATCCTTATCTCCAATTACCAAAGTCATTTTAGCATCGTTACTTGTCTATAACAGTCATTATTTTGATAAATAATTTCAATTTCACTTGACAAAGCCGTAAGCCTATCTACATTTATGGGGGACCACAGTGGATGCTGCTTTCCTGTTTAGACGTCTTTGTTAATGAAAACTTTTGAGGCCGAACCAGACCCGGTGGTTAATATGCCCAACTGCGTATCCGAGGGTCTTTTGTTCGAGTCTTGTTAACGAAAAAAAAGTGGTCCCGCATGAGACAGTGGATACATTATAAGAGTTACGGTCATTATTCGATTGGAGTAGCATAAGAGTTGGCGATGAATGCTATTGCGCAAACATACGAAACAAACAAGCTAATAAATAATGTTTTATACACATAGGCAAGTATGTTAAAAACTATCGGCATATATTTCTGAACATGCTGAAATTCGTATCTCAGTACCACGATAATTTACGCATGTTGAAGCACAGATCCAAACTTCCTGTTTTGTTAACATAATTTCCGAATACCCTATGCATAAATATCCAAAGTTATTTCCTTGATAGGTTGAAGAAAGATTGTTTAATTTTGCGCAAAGCTACACGATGGGTATCTGCGCGAGCTGTCCCTAATTTAGAAGTGATAGACTAGAGGGAAGAAAATTAGTCAACACCACCAACCGCCAAGTCTTGGGCTACTCTAATAAAACAGTGGGATTGGCCGTCACATTATAATACCCTCAAGGCTGAAAGCACGAGCATCTTTAGTAATGGAATTCAAATACGCGATCCACAAAGTGGAAATCGAGCTCCTTAACTACCAGGTCATGCCAGGCCCTTAAGAAAGAAACATTTTAAAATGAAGAAGTATCACTATTTCCTTTATGGATTTCTATCGAAATATCACATTGTTCTCTACTTCTCTGAGGAGGATCAAACTGAACATTCTGTAACTAACTTCTACTGATACTATATAATGTCCACGCCTCTACATGTAATTTACTGCTACGATAAAAGTAAACCTTCTTGTCATCCAGGAAAACGCCTTTGTTGTTAGGATAAGCTTCGAGGTATTGTGAGATGTGGAGAGAACAAGTCACGTTCTTCAGCGTCGAGGAAGGAATCAACAGAACATAAAGTTAGGATTTGCTCTGATATTGACGTAACTAGGAAGGGGGGAGGGAGATTCCCAAACGAAACTATTCTGGGTTGCTCGATCATGGCCATCATCTTCATAGACTGCAACTTAAACCTCTGTGAAAAGAAACCGCCTGTCTATGCACGTGCGAGCGTCCTTCGCAGCTGGTGCTGTGTCCATGCTCAGTCTCTGGGAAAATTGTCGCACGTGATAAACTGCATGTTTTATGAATTGTGTTGACAAGGCCATTTTTTGAAGGTTTTCTCAACTTAAAAAAAATCATCTGGTTCGTATAACATTATTGAGCAATAAATAAAAGAAACCTTGGAATGTATTTAATGTGTGGAGCCTAACAACCTTAAATACAATTCTTTTATCACCATTGCTTGTTAGAGGACCGTTGCTGGCCTTATTTCCCATCGATCATAACACAGTCTAGGTTTACACTCAACTAAATCCAGTGTCTCTCGGGAAGTATGACGAGTCTCGACTATTTCCACAACACGTGTTTATAGTGACTATTTCCACAACACGTGTTTATAGCAGTGTGGGCTCCAGTTGGTCGGAGTTGCAAGAAAGGTTTTATAGAATTTGAGCGAAATACATTCAACATACGTTTTGAGAAATAAAGTAATAGTAAAAATAAAACATTTTAAGTGAAATACGTTTTATTTTATGTACATTAAAAAAGGTACTCTCCTATTCTAATCAATTTAAAACATATCGACGACTGATTATTTTATAAACTTCTGAGACCGGTCTGTCAACTGAAAAATAATTAAGTTGTCGTTTTCGGTTGTTTGATTTTATCAAAGGCCTCCGTTCTAATTCAACAAGATTGAATGAATAAGCTCGCCTTTCTTACCTAAAACTTTCTTCAAGCTTCTTGACTTCTGACCGCCAATTGCATGTCTTACTTGAAAACTTACAGGATTTTCCAGCCATTTAGTGGTTGAACGAAGAAACATCATATTACTGAAGAGACATAAATGTTATAGACTGTAATAAATGTTTGTTTGTTTGTTATGAATTTTCGCGCAAAGCTACACGAGGGCTATCTGCGCTAGCCGTCCCTAATTTAGCAGTGTAAGACTAGAGGGAAGGCAACTAGTCATCACCACCCACCGCCAACTCGTGGGCTACTCTTTTACCAACGAATAGTGGAATTGACCGTCACATTATAACGCCCCCACGGCTGAAAGGGCGAGCATGTTTGGTGTGACGGGGATTCGAACCCGCAGATTGCAAGTCAAGCGCCCTAACCAGCTGACCATTCCGGGCCTGTAATAAATGACAGAAGAGAATGAAAATATGAACGTATACAATCACCTATACAAATTCTTAATAAAAAAC
>NW_013666228.1:83544-97355 GCF_000517525.1 Limulus polyphemus
TAAAGTTTCGTCGGAACGAAGTTACAGAAAGTTAATTAACAAACGGAGACATAACACCTGTATATAAGTGCGCCAGACAATTAATCGGATTGAGAATTGAATTGCAGACAGGCAGATATAGAGACAATAATTGAGTCAAGCGCACTAGTGACGTAAGTAAAACGCGTGAATCGTTCGTTGTGAATTATAGCGTGTGTTTAATTTAAAGTGGCTGTGGAAATTAAGTGTATTGTAAAGTTGAAATGAGAAAGAATAAACTAGTTTTATTTAAGAAAAGGCTTGTATTGCTGAAGTTTCATCGGAAATAAATTATACGGAAAATTAACAAACGAACTCAGAGACGTAACAATACTATACTTTACACATTATATAGACTACACTAACGTGACATTTAGGCAGTTCGTTTAACAAAACACGACATTAATTTCTCGACGACGTAATATTTATATCATAACGATTTCTACCATGACATTTAATAAGAACAAAGTGTTCGGTTTCGTTAGCCTTTAATTTAAAATGTATATATTTTGCTTTTGTAATATTTCAGTATAATATGCTTAATTCAAACCAGCTTATAATTTTTTCCCACTAAAACAATCATTCTGTGTATCAGTACTATCTGCTACAATAATTTCATCAATAACAGTTTTTATATTTCAATATAATTTTAGCTTACAGAAATAATTTATAAATATCACAAGTAATATAGTTCTTTAAAAAAACCCTTGTGCAACACCATAGAGAATTTGTAGTGGATTTCTCTAACTGTCCTTAAACTATACGTACTATATTATATTTTCTCAATAATTTCAAATCATTTTAAAGCTAGACCTAAAACGAATTTATTTTCTAACTTTTTATTGATATGTTGCGTAGAAACTATGTCAAAAGCGTTAGTAATATGAAACATATAGCAAGAGATTCTTTACTAATAATTTATAATGTTTGAGTAAAATGTAATAAAGTATGTCCAATATAAATTTTCTGTAACACAGATTTGTGTTTCAACAAGTGAGCTATATTTTTAATAAACGAATTTAATCGTAATTTCACTAATTTTTGATAAAACAAGTAACAATGGCATTGGAGATAATTTTCAAAACATTTTATTTCCACTTTTACATGTAGGGATTACTTTAGCTATATTAATTTACTAGGAAAGTTTCCAGATTGGAAATAAAAATTGTAAATATATACTAATGGTCAACCAATATGATCAATATACTTATTTATAACTTCAATATTTCAGTTATCAATATCAGAACTATTTTTAGCTATTTAATATTATTTTAATTTCAGTATAGGTTGTGGGATATATGAATAGTTTAAGGATTTGAGTTAGTCATATTTTTCATATTATTTATGTACAGTTAAATGTTCTTTACCAATATATATTTAGTAACACCTATAAAATGTTCGTTAAACTTAGTTGCTATAATTGAACATGTCATCATTTGATTATTTCTTTGAACAAAAATTTCATCTGGTAATACCAAGTAATTTTTATTTTCACCTATAAAATACTATGCATATAATTAAATTGATTTTAATACTTCCATTACATTCGATAAACTGTTTTTAACACACTCATATTTTACACTTGTCAACGTAACAGTAAGCTTATTTCAATACTTTTAATCCTCCTCATATATCTTATTATAAAGATTATTTTTATAAATTTTAAAACTTATAAAGTAAACCAAGTTTTTATTTCATCTTTTGTTTTATTATATTATTTTTATTTTAAATTTCTCATTTATTTTAATAATGTATTTTCAAATAAACAATACAATTCATTAATATTTTCCTTTTTCATTATATTTTGTGAGTTTGTATTTTCTATTTTTTCTGTATTAATTCATAATTTATTTTCATATGTTTTGTTTAGTGCTTCATATATTTTATTTTCACACACATTATCAAATATTTTTATTTTCAATGCAGTTGGATGAAAAGCTATGATGCAGTATACACAATTGAATGTGTACTTCATACCCCAAATAACCTGTAATAAAAATATGACCTAAACATGATCAGATGTATACGTTAGTCTTGTAAGCATACTTATATAAGAATGAAATCTACTTGAAGAAAAATAATTTAAATAATCATGAACATATTTTTTGGGGGTCAAAATATCAAAATTTGTATCTTCCATTATTTTTCCTAATATTAATCATAATTAATTTATATTCAAACTTCTCTAAAATATCAATCTACTATAAATATATGTAACCTATAAACTCCCATTAAAACCACATCCATGACACAAATACTCAAACATGTAATTTCTTTTGCTTCATATTTATAGGTATGTCTGTGGACATACAACGCTAGAAACCGGGTTTCGATACACGTAGTGGGCAGAGTACAGATAACCCTTGTGTAGCTTTGTGCATAATTAAAAATAAACAAACTTTTACTTCTATTTCAGTTAATATACAACATTTTCACTTACATCTAACATGTTGAGTATTTGCAACCTCTATTTGCAAAAACATTTATCGTAAATTCCAATTCTTAAATGTGGCGTATTGAAAAATATATTACATGTTTTATAAAAACATTTTTATACATAAGCCTTTCATAAACTTGAAGTTCAAATAATTCTAACGTGAATATAAAAATATATTTATTAAATTCATTAATAACAAATTCAATAAAAGAAAAATTATACATCTAAGTATTTTTAACGTTGTGTTTATTATTATCATTTAGTGATTGTTCTGTGTATATTAGGTTAAGTTATATACTAGGCGGAGAACGCTGTAATTTTCCTGATAAAGGTGAACTGTACAGTCAGTGAATTGTTTGCATAAAGTTTTTTCTTGTTGTTCACTGGTGGTTAGTGTCAGGTGTGAACTAGTAACCATTGGTGATTGTATTAAAGTATATCTATCGAACAAATGTTTTGTTTGGTTGTTTTAGAGCAAAGCCACATTGGGCTATCTGCTGTATCTACCGCAGGAAATAGAACCCCGATTTTGGCGTTGTAGTTCCGTAAATTTACCGTTGTCCCATCGGGGGACTCTCGACCTAATGCTTCTTTCGGGTCAACAAAATAATCATATAATAAATAACACAAATCCATTAAGGTTTGTTTAACCTGAAAGACATTTTCTGCGCAAAATGAACTAAACGACCGGATCAGAAACCCCTCAGACCCCAAGGGAAGATAAACAGTCGGCAGTACCCACTACGTGAAGCGAATGACAGGACTGACTGTCACTCTCATAACTCCTCCACAGCTTAAATGAGCGTGTTTGTTGATGCTACGTCTCGAATCCAAAACCTTTGGGTCCTCAGTCCGATACACTATCCACTAGTCCATGTTCGGGCCAATCCATTAAGAAATCAGAGCAGGTCGTCTTGGGTGAGTAACATCGACTTGCAATTAACATGACAAAGATGTTAAATATCCAACCTGTTTTAGAAAGTTCCTTCTTCCTGTCTATCATTTTTGCGACTGATAAATAAAATTCATTTATATAAATATTCAATCATTTAAAATTTTATTTTTCTGCAGGAAATACTGATTGAAAAGCTAAAAGTTGCATTACGACTAAATATAAAAGACTGATCTCTTTATGTGAAGTTTAACGATTTGATGGAAGTTTGCGTTTCTGTTGTTCATTCCACATATTCTCCCTTCTTCAGATATTTTCTTTCTCGGTAAAAGTTGAAGTTTTTTATATTCACTGGAAAATCTGAAATACTTTTAATTTATTTACTCAGTAAGGTATCAATTTATTGTCTACGAAATAATGATAACTTGTGCTGCTGGTACGCTATATAATTGAGGTTGAGTACAACGTATTTTGTAAAAGGTATTGCATTTGTGCACAAAGAATATTTGGAGGATTGTCGTAATTTAAATATATTTTGTATTTCTTGCTAATTTCTTCGTTGTATTTGAATATTTTTTATTTTAGATACAGTTCTCTAGTTTTCTAAAATTCTTGTAGCTTTGTAAAATAAAACTATTTGAAATATTAAATGCAAAATGTGTAAAATGGGCTGCCCATAATGACTGATCTCATTTTAATGTTACAGTTCTTTGTACTATACTTGTGAAATGATTTTAGTTTGTTTATTTCGGAGCAAAGATACATAAAAAAATACTCTGTCCAAAGCTTGAACTATGATCGTGAACTAATGCCGGTCACTGTATTTTCCATTGCCAAAAGTCTGGGGAGGATGTCAATCTTTAGGCCGTCCATATTCACTAATGTTCCATTGACTCACTTTACATCGCTTTCTAAGATCACGTTTAAGCAGACCAAAGACATAAACGTTATTAGAACTGCATTGGGACATTGATTATTGGAGAGTTCACAGATATGTGGTCGAATAGGATTGCTGTGATTCCAACTTCTTCTGCTATCTTTCTTATGAAAATAGCCATTGATTTCAAAGAGTAGCTGAAAGCTTATCAGATATTGGCCCTCTGTAACTGTTATTATACTGGGTTGACCACCCTCATCATGTCCAAATAAGGATTTGAAGTAACCCTAAACGTTTTAATGTATATAGAACAAAACAAAACTGACAATTGAGCATTGTTTTTGGAGTCGGTAATTTATTGTTCAGTACGACAAAACGGCCCTTTCCATGTCATTAGCATAACGTGTGATTAATTTTAAATCAACCCTTTCCATGTAATGAATATAACGTGTGATGAATATCATATCGACCCTTTCAATTTAATGAATATAACGTGTGATGAATATCATATCGACCCTTTCCATGTCATTAGTATAACGTGTGATTAATATTAAATCGACCCTTTCCATGTCATTAGTATAACGTGTGATCAATGTTAAATCGACCCTTTCCATGTAATGAATATAACGTGTGATGAATATCATATCGACCCTTTCCATGTCATTAGTATAACGTGTAATTAATGTTAAATCGACACTTTCTATGTAATGAATATAACGTGTGATAAATATCATATCGACCCTTTCCATGTAATGAATATAACGTGTGATGAATATCATATCGACCCTTTCCATGTCATTAGTATAACGTGTAATTAATGTTAAATCGACACTTTCTATGTAATGAATATAACGTGTGATGAATATCATATCGACCCTTTCCATGTCATTAGTATAACGTGTGATTAAAAACTTAACTTTTTTGTTTATTTTTTTGTTAGGAGTATATATAACAATGGTTACAGATTAATTACACGACTTGTTCATTTATTTACTATTTTTGCCCCTAAGTTTTAGTGGAAGAGTTTACGTTTATCTGAGTCCTGTTTTGTGTGCTTCAAATCATTCTTTTGACTTATTTATATACACAGTATTTTCTAACTACAAAACTACTCCGTTTTCTTCAGGCATTGTTCAAGTTATGGAAGCGTTTTGAAAAGGTCGACCCCTCCAGGCCTTTAGGCTAAACATATTCTTATTTTTGTAATTAAAAAAGGAATTTATTGCAACTTATACCATGTTTAGCCTTAAGTATTTCATTTCCTCGTGGGCTTATAGTATGATTTAGTTCACTATTAAACATTCATATGTCGTTTTCTGTGGTAAAATTGTTCCTTATAATTTACAAGCAGAATAAAGATGGCGGATAGTTAGTCTTGTTGATGATTCGTTTTTCGATCTTATCATATCAAAAAGTAATAACATTTGAACATAAAATAAAAATCTATTGGATTTTACACTAACGTGAAAATTAAAGTGATAAAATTAATACACTAACGCCAAGTGTGATATCATGAATGAAATAAGAATTCGTAATTATATGAAACAAGTTCCATGTAACATTACAGAAACATATTTAACACATTCTTATAATTAAGTGGTACATTTGTTCCCCCGCATTATCTTTAGATGTGTTATACATTTATTCTCATGAAATATATTTTGATTTTGATACAATAGCTTACACTGGTTATATTTACATTTTGATACATTTGTTCACACGAGCTATATTTAGATGTTAATACATATACTCACACTGCTTATAGTTAACTTTTATACATTTATTCGCACTAGTTATTTTATGTTTTGATACATTTGTTCACATTAGTTATATATAAATGTTGATACATTTATTCACACTGGCTATATCTAGATTTTCTTTCATACATCTATTCATACTAGTTATACTTTGATACATTTGTTCACATGAGCTACATTTAGACGTTGATACATTTACTCACATTAATTATATTTATATTTTATCTTATTTACCTGTTTATAAAAACTGAGAAAGTTTTAAACAGCAATACAACGTGTACATGAGCTACATTTAGACGTTGATACATTTACTCACATTAATTATATTTATATTTTATCTTATTTACCTGTTTATAAAAACTGAGAAAGTTTTAAACAGCAATACAACGTGTACAAAATTCTTATCATCAATTACCTATGTGATGATCGTTTTTAATAATATAACAAACACTATAAAATTTACTTTTTTAATCGTCGAGGTAAATTTTGAAAAGGTTTACTCTTGTTCACATTCTTCGTACCCATTGTGCTAGGTGTACATGCTATAAAATACTGACAGAAAACTGTGGGCGGCGCCAGTAAAGATAAGCCGTATTTCTAGAGACCACCCACATCTGAGATGTACAGCTTCTACGGGAATTAAAACTTCCTTGTCGTTTAGAGTCTGGTGTACAACACGATATATCTTCCACGAACTCTCCAAAAACGGCTGCATGAAAGTGAAAAATCAGGTACTTTTCAAAGATCGTTTCGTCTTGAGGAGAGATAAATATTGTCATTGCCACGGAAACAAGGCTCGAAAGTGAAGAGGTTCGAGATAATGATGGCCACCCACCAGTATTTTCTCTGATCCCTGCAGCGTTCTGGTTCATTGCATTTGTCAAACACAACTCACAGCTTCAAGTAGTTTTTTATTATTATTATTGTTATCATTCATACTGGAGGTCCGTTTCTGTCCATTGGAAATTTTGGAGAGAACTTTGTAATAATTTATCCCACAAATGTTTCAAAGAGTAAAAAAGTCAAAATTATATAGAACAGTAAAACTCAAATATGTGACAAATTTTGTATCATATCATTTTACTCTTATTGATTTATCTTTAATGCCATACACACACAAATCATAACCCCTCAAACCCCAAACTGGCCCAACGCTAAGCTTGAGGGCTTATAAAAATTAGGATTCGATCCCTGTCCACTAGCATAGCGCAGATAGCTTATGTGCAGCTTTGGGCTCAAAACAAAACGAACAAACCGACCAAGTTCGTGGGTGCCTAAAACACAGTAGATATCACAATATGTAAGAGGTTGTGCCTAAAACACAGTAAATATCGCAATATGTAAGAGGTTGTGCCTAAAACACAGTAGATATCACAATATGTAAGAGGTTGTGCCTAAAACACAGTAAATATCGCAATATGTAAGAGGTTGTGCCTAAAACACAGTAAATATCGCAATATGTAAGAAGTTACAAACATGGTAATAAGCGAGATTAAATTCATCATTGCTTGCAGTGAGAGTCTTTAATTAACATGTGCTACTTGTTACAGCGATGATTATGTTTGTCCACGTCAGCGTCTAGAAACCGCTGATAATAAATATAACACAGTGTATGTTGTGATAAACCAGGAAGCAAAGAAAAATGCATTACACTATCTCACTACACAATTTCTGCTATACCCTGTGCTGACGAGGCTTTTCGCATAATGCCATGTCTCATCGGGCCAGGTGGAATACGACAGGTTCATTAGTGGTTGAGACGTAATTTATATGATCACAAATTGCATGAGCAACAACTTCTACGGTGTGAACTAGACTGAGTTGATGAAATGTAATTTTGTCCATTTTGTACGAGTCATTTACAAATCACAATTAGGATAAGGATTAATCACGCAATATATTTTATTTATTTCAACACCAATTATTTAGATGAGTTTACGGATTTACAACCCCAAAATCTGAGGTTCGATTCCTTGCGGTGGACACGGCAGATAGCCCAACGTAGCTTTGCTCTACAACAAACAAACACATATTATAATAGACCTAGCATGGCCTAGTGGCTAGGGTACTCGACTCGCAATTTTCAGGTCACAGGTTTGACTCCAATCATCGAACATGCTCGCCATTTCAGTCGTGAGAGTGTTATAATATGACGATCAATCCAACAAAACAAGCAACTATTGTAGCAGTCCAGTGGTAAATACATTTGGTACTAGCTTGCAACAACACATTTCTTCCATTTCCCTTTAATTAATACGTTACTTATTGAACTGGAGTATTGATTACCTTTCGTGGAGGTGTAAATAGTAAAGTGCACGTGGCCCACTACTTTATAAGTTAATTATTATTCAGAATGATATAATACACTGCCTACCTCAATAATCTAGTGACAACTGTGTTTTAGTCAATTAATTAAAAAATGTGATCATATAGTAGCAGATAGGTTATTTCCTGTCGATAAACAGGAAATACTCTACTTGTAGTTATTGGAGGAATTAATTTTTAAGAACATGTGAAATACAAGTTTTATTTCTGTCTATGAGTTAAACAACTTCTCAGTTTGTTTCTTTACAAAGTTACACAATGGACTATTTGTGCTGTGTCCACCACTGGTATTGATACCGGAATTTTAGCGTTATAAGCCTTCAGACATATCGCTGAGCCTCTGGGAGGCCCAACTGCTCCGAATAGATTAAAAGTCAGTGAAAAACAAAACTAAAGTATGAACCAATCTATGATGTCCCATAAGCACAATCCAAGTACTTAATTCTACTTTGAACACTTTACAACTGGGCGGTTGATAGCTACTCTGAGTCCTCCCTCTTCTTTATCTCTCTTACCCACCCAACAATTTAAACATGAAACGATATAGGATTTACTGATGCATGCCTCGCGGAGTTCTTTATCATTCTCAAGAAATTCTAGTATTTACCAGATATGTGTGCAAGCACATGAAATTGGTAACTGGTCCTAGCTACGTAATAAAACTGACAAGCGTTAGCAAAATAAATCAACAGAACGTCTTTCTTTGCTTGAATTTACTAACACTTCTGGAAGAAATGATAGGTGAATATTATTCTAATTTTATTCCCAATTTGCACAAAATGAGACAAAATGGAGACCACATTCTTGTTATAATCAAATTAACTAATTTAGTCACATTAAGACAAGCGGGATTATGCTGTAAAGTGTTTTATTTTATAGTAAATATACTTCTTGTACTGAAGAATAAAGGTGTGAGTTGATCTTGAGTTATTCATAAGATTCCTTTACAATAATCTGTTGTTCAAAATATACAATTTATTGATTCAAACATTTTGTATTAATTCACGTTGTGTGTTTATGAATGTGTTTGTCTGCGAACTCCTGCGAACAGTTTTGGAGCTAGCAGAACCAAACTTGGCAGGGGGACTCAGGGTGGTCCGGGGGTATCTTTAAGCATATAGTGCAGCCCCTATTACGTGGGTAGGTTTACAGGATCGCTGAACCCGAATCTGGCATCAGCTTTTGCCCCCCCCCTCCGGATTCCTTGGGTATTTTATGCTAGTCATACGTGTGATTGAATTTTGTTTTGTGTATCTCAGAGGAGGTAAAATTAAGCCTTAGTTCTACTCACAAAGAACTTTTCTTGCTCTCCATTTAAACGACCCTAGGATGTGAACGAATCGAAATGATGTATACTAGTACTAATATCAAATATGGAGACTCGTGTTAAAGCAAATGAACTAATTATATATAGCATCACAGTGTTTTTGAAGACAGCGAACAGGCATGGATGTGTAGAAAGAAATTCAAACCTGCTCAGAATTGAAATTCAATTCATATTTAAAAACTTGATTAGGCTGCAGATTAGTAGTATAATAATTGTATTAATATTAGTAGTTTGCGAAAATGAAAGACAGATACTGTAACCAGTATTTATTTCTTCGGTTACGAAGTTAATTGTTTCGTCAACGGTTCCCTGTAACTTATGACACACTTTATTATGTTAAAGCATCTCAACGTTTTGACTTATACAAGGTAGCATATATCCGGATATGTATTTCTGATAATCAACTACTCCGGTAATGTTCAAAAGTCGTTAATTTTGATTCCACTCACCGTACAGGAGACCTCTATGGCCTTGTGTCTGTCTGAATGAGATAAGTTTTTGTTTAGAAAACGTGCTAACCACACATCTCTGAGAGACTTAGAGAACAGTTGTTTTCTCCCGAACTAAAAAAACTATCATTTATCATTATACATATATTTTGAATAAAACCATAAACAGTTTATGTGATATCTTCACTTTAGAATCTGTAAAATCTCTACCAAACATGTAGTCTGTTACTGCAGATTTTGGGTTTTTGCTTTGATAAAAAGAAACAAAATATTATTTTTGGTTTCATAATTTGGTTCACTCGGGATAAAATACATGAAGGTTCCATCAATCTAAACGTTCTTTATCTGAAGTTGTTTTACCAATCCGTTTTTAGGCGTCTGTTCGTATTTTCATGCTGAATGTGTTATGTAGCCTTACACAGCTTGTTACGTTCTATCTCCCATGTTATAAATCAGACTATGCACTGTCATCGTTTACGACTTTAAAGCCTTTAGGAAAGCAACGACCGGTGCTAACTTTTTACCAGATCTCTCTGCATCTAAGATCATGCTTCTGTTTACTTATTTATTTTTTAATCTAAAGGCGGAAACATTATAATCAATATCAAGACTATATCGATTCTATTGGTATTTGATATTTAATCGATGTAGTTAACTGCTTCTTCCAGTTACATTCCAAATAATAGCTTAGTTTGATGTATTATAATAAAATCGTATTTGGAGTTTCCCCCAAATAATAGCTTCCACAGCGTCTAAATTGTTATCTTGCCAGAATAAACCCCCTCTCTACTCCTCCCGTACGGATTAACAGGGATCCGGTACCTCATCTTTCCTAGAGATTAAGCACTGGTAATGATATTAGTTTTTTTTTGGGGGGGGGGGGATTACTCATATTTTTAGTGGTGTAATGTGTGTGTTTATAGAAACCGCTATTAATATATTTCATTCGCTTAATTAACCTCGGTAGAACGTGACTTTGGCGGATATAATTTTTAGTTTTAACTCTGCTACATTCCTCTTAATGAGGATAACCTTGAACTTGTTTCACCTTCTATCAATAAACGTGTTTGACACGGTGAAAGACTGAATTATCTAGAATTTTGTTTGTTAGATTTTGCGCAAAGCTACGCGAGAGTTATCTGCGCAAGTCCCCCCCCCTCCGTCCCTCATTTTGAAGTGATAGACTAGAAGCTGGTTAAAACATCATATATCCCCGACCCTTAGGCTGCTCTTGTTAGATTAAACAATGAGATTTAAATGTCACTTTTATAACGCACCCATCGAAAATTTAGAGTGAAGATGTGAAATATGAAAGATTTAAATTTTGTTTAAATTATTAGTATGACGATAAAGCCTTATTGATTCCTTAGAATTTGAGTTGTAAAAAGGATATTTACCCAATTTTTTGAACATATTACCATATTAGCTTTACATCGTAACCACAGTTTGATATTTCATTGATATTATATCTTCCAAATTAATTAAGGAAAGCTTTTTTGTTTGTTTTTTAATCAGAGAATACACATAGGAAGTATGAATGATGCGTGAAATTCAACAAACAGCCTTGACGAGCCATGTCACATATCGCGATTATGTGTGAACTTTGACATCTCTACAGTTCTATAAAAGCAGTTTTCATTTAAAATCAGTTTGACTTTTCAACATCACTATGCCGTTTAGAGGCAGAACATTTAGCGAATGATCATGACTATAATGCCTTTTTTTAAACAAAAACTGAGATAGGTGTGGGCAAGTGGTTAATATGCTCGTAGGGTGGAGCCCAGGGTCCATGGTTTAAGTCCCGTTATAAGAAAAATTGCGCGCCACATGTTAGGGCGTTGAATTATAAGAGTGACAGTCAATATCCCACCTGATGATGACAAAACTTTGTCGAAACGTTGTACATTTGCTGTTATGTTAAACTTATATTAAAGTTTTTCTTCATTACCCATTCAAGCCGTCTCCAAGCATTATTAGTCTCAAAGTGGGTTCCTCGTCATCGAATTCCCACTATTCGCTTACAGTATTTCAAGAACAGGGGTGGGTGCTGTCGTCTAATCTGCCTTCTCTCTACTCTATTAGTTCAAAATTAATGACGGTGCGTACATCCGAAACATATATATATATATGTACAGAACAGTTTCATGCTAATATGCATTAATTAAGATATCTGGAAGTAATAAATGTAAGAGATTGAGGCGTTAATGTTTCGAGAAAAGTGGGTATTTTTTATTTTCTGTTTGCTTGTAGAATAAAGTTATCGACTTGTGTTTCATTTAGTACTCATTTTGTTCTCTAGGAAACTTTCTAGAAATTTTCGGAAAAAAGTATAATCAGACTTATCGCCATTAAGTCTTCAAACTCTTAAGCGTAGCTGCCATCTGATGGCTGTCTTTAGTACTAATACTTTACTTTGAAAGAAACAGAATGCATGTTTTCTTTTCAACAGAAAAACAATGCTTGACACAAATATCTTTGCATTAATGGACGTGGTAACGATACGTAATGAAGAAACCCTTAATAATTTTAAAGGAACTTATGAACATCGAAAATTATTAAAACGTGGTAGAACTACATCAATGCTATAGAGTCAATTAAACATGGATTGAAAGAATATAAAATTAACACGTTACGTGACAGTGCGGATCGCGTTTTTGCAGCAAGTTCTCTGAGAAGTCTAACGAGCGTATATTGTCACGAATTCCTGTTTAAACATCATTTTAATTTTCCCCCTTCTAAGAAAGCGTTGTTTAAATGTTGCACGTGAAGAAAATATCTATCCAATAGTTTGTTTACAAATACAGTAGACATATATGTGTATGAAAAAAGGAACTAAACAAGATAGGGATGGAAGTGGACATATCACTTGATTCGGCTAATGATTACATAGCAGACTAATCCGTCTCGACTTTACCTGGAAAATAAAATCCCACATTAGAGGCTTCCACACTTTGTCTATCGAAAGCTTGACGTTTGAATTGAATCTCAGTTTTAATTATTATACCTTTCCTTTAGTTAACTTTATAATGCTACTTTTATTACTATTTTACAGTAAAGTAATATTCTACGATTGGAAATTATGGTTCTATTTGTTTTGACAGTGAGAAAGCCAGTAATGTAGGGATTTTATTTTCCAGGTAAAGTCGAGACGGACTAACGTGTTATTTGATCGTTAGCTGGATCAAGTAATATATCCATTTCCCTCTCTATCTTGTTTGGTTCCTTTTTTCAAGTTCAGTAGCCTGCCCTACATAGCTTTTTATTTAGCGGTATTTTTTTCCCTGATACTTGATTGTTTACTTTTTTTTAAAGATGGTATAAATCCATAAACCATAATTTGTTTTTCATGGCTTTATGTTCTTAAATTAAGAATAAGTGGTTTGTTTGTTTGAATTTATGCACAAAACTACACAATGGGCTATCTGTGCTCTGCCTACCACGGGTATCGAAACACAGTTTCTAGCGTTGTAAGTCCGCAGACATACCGCTGTGAATACGGACATACGGCTGGATATGTGGTGAAAACGAAAACATATACTACATTTTTGTTTCATAAATGATTGATTTTTGACACTGAATTGTCTAGATACCACTTTAATATTAATGATAATATTTTTAATAACTTGTATTAGTATCAAGAATCATTCTTTTACCACTAAAAAGCACGCATTTGTAAACAAGTGTTCTCTTATTTAATCATCTACACTGAGTGGTCACAAGTAAATAAAC
>NW_013666228.1:98311-105598 GCF_000517525.1 Limulus polyphemus
AAAACAAAAAAACAACTTCGAAGAGCGATCTACTCCAAGTTTTGAAGCAAGAGGGGCCGAAAATCCCACAATATAAATTTGACGAGAGGATTCTCACGATGCCCCAAAGGATCAACGAACTCCACGAAGCGAAAGGAAGATCTACTAAATATGAATTAAATTATAAATATATCAATTCATGTGAATATGACTGAAAAATTTCATTTTTTCTGAAAAGGTGATGTCTATTTACTTGTGACCACGCTGTGTATATATAAGTATTCATTACAAAATGACAAATTTTTTCTTATACTGTTCCTACCCTTTCCTCTTGTTTTGTAAATGTTGAAAGTTGCTTATTTATTGATTCAGCAGACTAGGGTGTAGAAGGCTAGACAGTTTCAAATAATGTGGGTAATAATATATATATACTTATACGCATCAGCTTTCTTTTATATTGTTCAAGGGCTTATCATTCTGAAAAACCCATAAAGAATATGAAAATATCGTAATAAAATAAAACGCACCAAACTGGTAAAGTACTTGTAGCACTAAGTCTTCAGCTAGTTTATCTCTTTTTGAAATTAATAAACTCGTTTCTGAGCATTCAGATACCAATGGAAATTAAAGATTCAGGTAAATAGTGAAGAAGAGCTTGCTCCACAGCTTTTACTTTTATGGATGAATATGCAGAGGTTTGCAGGCAGCATTTCCAGATTCAGAATTGATAAAACTGGTGAATGGTGGTGGGGGAATGTTCTAGTGGCATTTTATCCCTTTAAAGAATAAATAATATCCATGAATATTGTTGTTAATCATATCCATTCCAAAATGCTGCGTTTCCACTATGATGGATAAGATTCCTCCTGTAAGATGATAATGTGTCAACCTATTACACTAATGCTGTTAACATTATAATTCATAAAACACAATAGTGACTTCATTGCCTAGTATAATTATGGAATCTCTGTCAGATTAAAGATTTATGGTGTAATTTTGTGCTTCACCTTTGTGAATCATTTGTAGCTCATATTCCTCAAACAAGGGACTAATCCAAAACAAGACACTTTCCAGCATCTTGTGTTATCACAGTGAATTATGGTTCGGCACTATATTAGATAGAAGGGTTAGCTGAGACAACTATTCATTTGGGCAATCTAGGAGAAGCATCTGCCTGCTAATAGGCAAGGATTTAGCTAAAGATTATGCAGCAGCAGTAATGCTAATGTTAACTTCATGAATATTGTTTAAAAGGATCATAGGAAAGATGATTTATGACTCATTAATATGAAGTACATTTTCAGACAAATACAACGCCAAACTCACAGATGCTCTTTGTGATTTGCTCAGCATTGTTTTTGCTTATAAAAATATTTGCCTACCACACCACTGTACTATTGTTTCTTCTCATTGTAAATTATAAAATTTATAAGTTTCTTCAGAATACATTCATCCAATCTTGAAACATCTTATCCACAAGATTGCAACAAACAGGTAGGGGCAAACCAATATGCCCTGCTTTTCTTCACAAAGCAGTGGGGGCAAAATAATTGGTTCAATTAAGATATATTCTTTAGGAAATTGTTAGCTATAAGCTTGTGGAATGATATACCATATGAATTTAATCTTTTTATGAAATTGTTGGACATGAAGGGCTCTACTGAGTTTTTAGGTTCTGATGCTAGGTTGAATATGTTGGTGGGCGAGAGATATTCAACCTAGTATCTTTAGTTACAACCTACTGGTCATTTAAAAAAATTATAGTTGTTTTTCAAATAAAAACTATGGATAAACCTAAGTTCCTAAAAATGAATAAAATACAAGGTATGTTATTATGGTTATGGTTTAAAAAAAAACGTTCTAAGAATTTCATTCCTCATTTACAATATTTTCAGATACCTTTTTTCTATACAAGTGAAAACATAAAATAATTCTATTCCATATCCAATGTGTGTCATATCCAAATTATGGATTATAAGAGGACTCGATATAACAATTTCTATGTCATTGTTAGTTTCATTACAATTATCATGCTAATAGATGTACATAGCAAAACATTTAACATGTGTATTAATTCATTAGATATCATACAAATTAAACTTTGTGTATTACTACCTCGAAAAAGAGACCATAATATTAATTCTTATTATCATTATAAGTTTTTTTTCAAAGATTTTATACTTTTGTTTTTAGATGCCATGACTGATAAGAATAGTAAAACAAAAAAGGGAAACTTTTTTTTTTTACAAAATTTACTCCATAAGTAATTTTAGGAATAAAGTTCAAAGACTAATGTTCTTTTTGCTTTAATAAGACATAGTCTGAAAATATATACTTACATATGTAAGTTTGTAGTTAAAAACAAAGCTACAGAATGGGATATCTGTGCTGTACCCAGAACAAGGTATCAAAACCCAGTTTTTAACATTATAAGCCTTCGCCCTTCAGACTTACCACTGTGAGGGAGGGACATTTGTAAGTGAAAATTAATGGAAACAACATACCTATACACCTCTGTAGTAATTTTTAGTTAAAACCAAATTCCCAAAAAGTATCAGATAGGTTAACCTGCAAATGAAAAAGAAATAAGAGAAATATTCTGTGTTTGATAACTTTACTGAATATCTTTAATGTGAAACAATGAGACTAGACAAATATAAACAATTGAACAAACTCTTTATTATGACAAACAAACAGAAAGTACATCATAAGTACCAGCACAGACATAATCATAGTCAATTCTAGTAGAGTGTATTTAGCTCTCTTTCTCTTGGAATAGACTTCTGTTGAACTAAACAAGGTGATCTTAAAGTAAGTCTTCACTTAACAATATCCTAGTAGAACTGGCTCAAGAAAGAATGCCTAAATTCATCAGTACACTCACTATCTTTGTCAAGTTGATAGTATCGCCTCACAGAACTGGATGGCTGTTACATTTAGTCAATGTCAACTCAGCCAGCAAAGGATATCATATATCTTATGCAGGTAGTAAAACATATGATATGCCTGGAAATCGTATATATGGTACTTTTCCTCTCTTGAAAGCCATCTTCAATAAATGCATATTCTAAGACTAAAATTCAAGATTTTAATTCATCAAGTAATTGTCATAAAAATATCAAAAGATAATTACACGTTTTAGACATTTTATTCAAAGAAAACTCTACGAACATTTCTAAATGATCAAATTAAAAATGTTGTATTATCATGTTGCTTGTACTTTTCTCATCAGGACATGTAATTATTTTATTACACCCAAAGGCATCACTTTTCAGAAATATATATATACCTTTTTAAAGTACACAATGTAAGTTACTGTAAAGTATAAAACCATTATCCCTTCCTATATCTTTTTTCTATCTCACCAACAAAATCTCCAAGTCATAAGACAGAAGCGGTGTACATGTAACTGGTATTTAATATGTATACAGTGTAAAGCAATTTGTACAATTGTGTTTATGATTTTAAATGAACTCATGAGTATACTATGCCTCATTTATTTTCACAGTATTTAATACAACATCCTGCCATGAGAATAGTGCCTTGTTTCAAAAAATATTGGAAGATCCACAAAATATACCCCATTATTATGTTTAGGTACACTGTATACCATTCACTGTGTGCATAACCACTTTTACAGTTAAACAAGATCAAATGCTGTTTATCATCACATGTAAAGCAACATACTGTTGCCCATCATCATTTACTATAGTTTGACATACAATAAACTTCTTAAGCTCACTGTAATAGTGAAATGATTATTTCCTATTATGGAATGTTATCAAACAAACACAAAAGCAAGAAATGTAAGAAAAAAATAAAGCAAGCAATGAAATAACTTGACAATAACTTACGTTGTATAAAATGATTAGAATTATGCATTCAACAGCCACTGAGAACTGAAACTTCAGATTAACATACAGAACTAGAAACTATGGTTTAGTTGTGTTCTAAAAGAATTATATTCTGTAAACTTGGAAGAAATGAAGAACAACTTTATCATCCATAGTATGTCATGAAATGAACAAGATAAAAACTGATTTTATTATGTATTGATATTTAATATTGATTACAAAATTTTTGCTATTATAATGAATGTACAAGTTTTCAGATTATGGCAGAAAAATAAATCAAATACACATATGATCACATGCTTGGCAAATGTGGTATGGTCATACATCATAGTACATTATATGTGTTGCTGATTAGCAGCAACAAGATTATTACCAATGACATATAAATTATGTTTGAGTGAATAACAATATCAAAAATATCGCACCTTGAATTTGTCTGATGATGCACTCTGCTGTTGTCTTAAGGCTTTTATGTACATTTAATTTTAATAATATAGAAGTAAGTTATAATTACTCAGTGTTTGGAAACCATACTTCAGAGAACACAACTATTACCTATGAACACACTGATATTTGGGATAGAAATTTAGTTATACATTATAGGTTAATTAAATTATTTTATAAGTTTTATATTTTGGAAGTGGAGGTTTTAACTGCATTGTCTTATTTATTTAAGAGAGGAAGGTTTATATTTTTGCCATTTTGATATATAGATGTACTAATGATTCATGTGTGATAACAGTTATTTTGATTATATTGTATTAATTTGGCATATGCAGTTCATGAAGTTTTGAAGTTTACGTATGGATTATATTACATACAAGTTCCCTTTTTTATATTACTTAGGTATTTTAATTGAGGTGGATCATTTGGCATCCTTGGTGACCCAGCACTATATACATATATATATATATATATACGTACAATTAATTTTTACTTAAATCAATTTTATTATGGAACCTATAACTGGGGATTTACATTGAGTTTATTAAGGTTTATATAAAAATTAGACTTTAAATCAAAATTATTTGTAAATTAAATGTGATATTTTATTTCATTATGAGTGTTACATCTATACTTAGATTTCTTGAAGATGAGACTACTGCTATAACTATAACGACGATGAGTCTACTGCTATAACTATAACGACGGTGAGTCTACTGCTATAACTATAACAAAAATGATATTGTAATATTGTTCTATCATATTTTAGAAAAACTGAAAGATTCAACTTAAAATAGTCTAAAAAACAATTACATCAAGACTTCTTAAGTGACTGTATAAAAATATTATACCTAAATTTCTTTATTTCAAACTAGCAATAAAAATTTTCATCAATCTAGATAGCATCACCATATTAATAAACAGACATTAAATTTCAAAATAATACAGAAATGTATATTAAGTAAAACTACAAAAAACAAAAACAGTTTGATGAGGTTCTTCACATTTAAAAACACAATTTAATTCCACAGGTTATATAACATTATTGACTTTATTAACATGCAAAATAATAAAATTCAAGTTAGGCAAAAGCATACATATATTAACAAAAGTCTGAGGTAATGATACTTTTATTAAACATCCTAATAATATAATATTTAAGTTATCTCATTATGTTGTGAATGAATTATAAATTTGGATAAAAAATCATATAGTAGTTAATTGAAATTAGAGAAATATAACGTAAAAATATTTATGAATAAAACAGATAATTCTAACACCAATAATATTTTAAATAACACTAAAAAGATTTGGGTGTTAGAAAACGATTCTACACAATATTTTTTTTTAAATTAATAAAACAAGAAGAATACTTAAGCATATGGATACCAGTTAATCATCTGTGTGTTTTGTGTGGAATTGCTATGACACACAAACAAGGTTACTAAGTTAGACATTTAGTTTTTAATATACACACATATAATCATTGATTAGCTGGTATTTTTTTGTTAACGTTTTGGGAATATTATATTTATAATGAATGCAGAGTGAAATAAAACATTTACAGTTTATTTAATGTTTATTGTGCAAGTTTTAATGTAAAATCTTTGTACACTAATATTCCATTTAAGTAACTTTACAATAAAATGTTAATAAGTCTTTCCAATATGATTTTAGAAATTATTAAAATTTGTCACCAAGGAATTTCTTTTTTTTTTTTTACTAAATACCAATATATGTATATGATAAAATTGATAGAAATGCAATGGAATCAAGGTTGGCACCATCTTTGGTGAATTTGTTTCTTTGCCATAAAGTAAAACAATGATTTGAAAATTACCCACTGAATTTTAAACCTCTATGCTGCCAAGGGTATATTGGTGACACTTTTTTTCATATTTAGTGATTTTTCAATGTGTCAGTTGGATTTTACAATAAGTTAATAATCAACTAAAAATACAAGGATTAACGTGGAACATTAAAAAGAATATCACGGCTTTCCTTGATACACAAATATACAATAATAATGGTAGTTTTGAATGTTAAGAATATTATAAGTAAACACTTACAGGTTTATATTTTAATTTTAATAGTTGTATTACACAGATGTTTAAAGTAACTCTAGAAAAAATGTTAGTTCATTGAGCTTATAAAATGGTTAGCATGCAAAAATATTTTCATAATGTATTAAATAATATCAACACATTTCCAAATAAAATGGTTTCCCAAATAAACCTACATTAAGTTTTAAAAATAAATTGTGTAAGATATTTTATATAGCCTATCCACTAATTTATTTGTTGGATTTTGTACAAAGCTACATGAAGGCTATGTATGCTAGACTTAACTCTTTAAACCCATATTTTTTGGCATGTTCTGCCAGAATTATTTTCATGATATCCTAATAATTATCACCATACCTTATAAAAGTTCCAGTCTATTTATAACAGGTGGATAATAACATGGTTTGTATTAGTTTTAAGCCAAAGAGACATAAATGTTATTGGAAACTCTCACTATCTGTTTGGTAAATCCAGTATTTTGGCTGGATGCTGGCAGCTTCAGCTCGGGTTTAAGGATTTAATTAATTTTGAAATGATAAACTAGAGGGGAGGCAGATAGTCAACTTTAATCCTGGATTACTCTTACCAGACTAAATAGTGGAATTTTTCCATCATCTTATCAAATACCCACTGCCAAAAAGTGCACAGCATCATTTTTTTTTGGTAAAGGGACACAAACTTCAGCTCCACAGGTTGAAATGTTAACTACTGAGCCTTCATTAGCCTCTATCTGTAAGTTGTCTCAAGGGCAGTTTAGACGTGAAAATGGAACCAAATATACTATTTGTACATATAAAAACAGAATTTCGTACTTAAAAACACCTACAGTGATATATAAATTTAAACATCCTAGCTATAATTATACATATATTGGCTGGAGATGGCTTGAATGGGTAATGAAGAAAACTTTAATATAAGTTTAACATAACAGCAAATGTACAATGTTG
>NW_013666228.1:105627-109038 GCF_000517525.1 Limulus polyphemus
AACGTTGTACATTTGCTGTTATGTTAAACTTATATTAAAGTTTTTCTTCATTACCTATTCAAGCCGTCTCCAGCCATTATTAGTCTCAAAGTGGGTTCCTCATCATCGAATTTGAATACATATATTGGTTTGACCACTAGATGGTTAGAAAACACATACGCACAAAATGTTAAATTTAGTGACAAATCCCAAGTCAATCTTGGTAAATGTTATACTGCCATACATCACAGTATATTTAAAGGTTTTGCTGGAGGATGTGACAAGAAAAGTTTCACATATAAAAGAAATGTGGCTGATTAACAGATTAAAATCATAGCTGAATGAAATGGGTTCAGCAACAAGATTATTAGTAATGATATGTTTGAGTGAACAAGAATATTAGAAATGTCTTAACAGCTTGAAAATGTCTGAGATGAGCTCTGCTCTGCTGTAGTCCAAAAGCTTGTAAATACAATTATTAAGACAGAAATAAGTTATGTTTTATGCTACTGAACTATACCCATCATCAAGCTGAGCCAAAATAAAATTTCAACTGAATTTAAAGCTGAACATACTTCAAGAAAGATAAACAAAACTAAATATCTCTATTAAAATGTGAAGCTCAGTCAACTGCTAAGAGCTATGTTTGTCGTTAGGAGTAATAGTTGGTCGATAAAATTACAACATTATGCATAATTAGCCAGTGTTTCAACTAGTTTTTTTAATACAGCAATTTCAAGCTTATTGTTGTTACTACTTGCATACACATTTTATGCAAAAGTTATTGGTTTACCATAACGTATGATGTTTTATAACATTTTTAAGATGTCGTGTCACTAGAATGTATGTATAATAAGCAATTTATATAATTAGAACCAAAAAAAATTTGGTTATGACATCACTCATTGAAGTATCATTTTTATATTAAACAATTGCACACATTAAAATAGTTCCACAACACATAAAAAAAAGTCAATCATATTTGCATAATGCATGATATCTATTATCCTTTAATTATGTGATCTTTGGCCACTGACCACTAAGATGTATGTGCAAAATCCAGGAAAACCAATTAGTCTAAATTCTGGTATAGGTTATTGAAGTAGGTGATGTGAAACCTTGAAGCAGCAAAAATGAAATAAGACAATAGTCAAGTAAAATAATTCTTTATAAAATCCTTACCATAAGTTAAGCTAAAGAGGAACTATCTATTAAGATCTAGTTAAAGAAACAACTTACAACTTTCAGACAACAAAATATGTGCTTCTGATACACAGATCGCAAAGAAAACTTTTTTTTTGCATACTGGCTAACAATTCACAAAGATGCTTTAAGACAACTCTTGCAACAATTCAGTTTTAGCATAAAAATTGTAGCTTTAACGTATAATCTGTAATGGCTATTTACGAACATATCCATTCATTATTATTACTTCGTAAAAAGATCCTGGTTTGTAAGCTAGATTATTTGTAAAAGTAAAACCATTTATCAGTAAAAATTTGAAATACAAATTCCTGATATATACAATTAGTGAATTCTGATAATTTATATCAAATGTGTCCAAACACTGAAACCTATAAAACCATACAGAGAATACCTCAGAATTACACTTCACATTGCTGAACTTATGTGGTGCTATCAGAAATATTAAGAACACAATAAACAGTGTGAAAACTTAGCATGAGGCTTCAAAAGAATATTAAATTTACTCTTTTTTTCACTTTACAAACTTCTTCAGGAGCACACTATGCAAATTCTTAACTAGTGCAGCTAGGCTTGAAATGGGTTAACAAAATCATGGTATTTTATCGTAGTTCCAACCTATCATGTGTGAGTGAGTGCAATATATTACCAATAAGAACTTCTGAATGAAAGTAAAAAGTGTATAGTAATATGTCAACCACACTTTTGATTTTTGCTGGATTATTTGAAACATTTTATTAAACAAGATACATGTAAATACAAACATACAAAGATTAGCACTAACCAAAATGGTGCATACCCATTACTTTTAGTTTCAAACTTACAACACAATAAATAACTTGTTTATGTGTTTGTGTTTGTCTGTATACTTACTGCTGTTCCAGCAGGGGACAATAAACAAGTTACATACAGAAACAGATAAAACAGAAACAAGCACAAAGAAAACACAATTAGCTCAATACAAGGATACTTTATGCCATCCTCTGTCAGTTGCTTTGGGGCCATACTTGTTGTATAATAAAAGTATCTTAAAACTCTTTATCAGTATATTTTGTGCTTATAGCTAGAATATTTTCAGCAAAGAGTAGATCCATGAATGCTTTACATGTTGATTTTAACAGCAAGGTAGCAGGTAATAAGCAATGATTTTTTTATTTCTAACAGTTATGATAAATCTTGTTTTATTATGTTGTTTATATTTTGAGAAGGGAAACAAGCACAAATTTTTTGGTCCTTAGTGCTAAACTTTGTATATCCACTTCAATATGTCAGTAATTTCATTGAACTTTTCTAATAACACAGCAACAAATAATGATCAAGAACATTCAGAACTGCTTAGAATATTCAGATTTTTTAAAATCAGTCTAAACCTTATACTGTTAGCTAAACCTGAGAACTTGCACATAGCAAAGTAAAGTGAAATGTTGAGTAAATTTAATACTTTCTTCTTATGTCTCACAGTAATTTTCATTCAATTTAAGCTGTACATTATTGAGAACACATTAAAACTTTTTCAAAATTGTACATTTATTACTGATGTTAAATAAAAGAACAAGAAAATAAATACAAATGAACAACATTAATTTTCAAAATCAATACTTTAATTTTTACAACTTGTTTAAGAGATTAAGCCAACACTTTTATTGTACTGTTATTTATAAAAATTAAAGAACTAGCAAAGGGTTTGACAGAACAATATACATGTACAATAACAATTTTAAACAGAACTCTCAAAAGTGATAGCATACACAGCTTTATTTATGCTAAGGCTTGAAAGATGATGGAAAAAAAGTGTTCTTATGTAATATATTTGTTGTAAAATTAAGCTCTTGCTCAGACACAATTTGGCCATGACAGTCCTCCACAAGATGCTGATATAATAATATACAAAACAATCTGAAAAGGAATAAAATACATTGTACAAAAAATTTATGTTAGAAACACAACACAATTTCTACTAAGCATAACTGCATTTCATGGACAGAAATAATAATATGATGCACATATAGTATATTTAGCTGCTGTTTGAATTACACCATATACAGGCTCTCCAGCAGTATATTATAAAAAACTAGGAGAAAACTAGGAAGAAACAGCAACAAAAAACTAGGAGAAAACTAGGAAGATATTGTAAAAACTAGGAACTATTTTAAGTTATCAATTTACCTTGTCATCTTTGCTTATACAAATTTACCATGCATGCAGGTGCAGAGGCTGTTGAGCTGACTA
>NW_013666228.1:109788-113656 GCF_000517525.1 Limulus polyphemus
AACTAGGAAAACTAGGAAATACTAGGAACGCTGGAGAGCCTGCATATAATCATCACCTACCACTTGGCTAATGTTAACATTTTCCTTACCTGAATATGTATTTCCAATAGATACTTACCTCTACACACACAATAGCTTCTTTCCTGTTGATTTCACATGTTCTGCCAGAAATAACTGAAAACTCCCACGGTGGTAATGTGTTAAGGGGGGGAGTAGCTATTGGAAATACATTTTCAGGTAAGGAAAATGAATATTCACCTCTTCACACAGAATAGTTAGCTAGAATCCCACACTGACATGGTGGAGGGGCCAGTACCAAGACTACCTCCTAGATAGTTCCCTTCAGAAAGCCCATGGGGTGTAACACCCAAAGGCAGAGGCTCTATATGAATACACATATGAAATACCCCATCTAATCTCATCCAGGGTATACTCTTCACCCGTGTAGGATAATAGAATAGGCAAATAAATCATAATGTGTTGCAAGGATGGGTGAAATAGGAAGATGGCCATCTGAGTACTCACACACAAGCTGTTGGACAGTCAATAGTTGTAGTGAGGTTGGCACTTGTTCAGAATGTACCTTGTGTGCTAACCCCCTTTACCCTCAGACTTGATGGGTCAAGACCAGCTGTGGAAGAAGGGCACTGGTAATAAGTATCCATACTTATCTCCTCTACCATCAGTCACTATGGACCCAGTGCCAACTGGAGGAGGAGGGTAGTTTAAGATATCATGTCTTTATGAATACTGATATAAATCTCTACTTGACCATCAGTCACTGAGGTCTCCTTGCCTGCTGTGATAATATTGTATGTGAATGATACATCGCTTTTGTATACATTGTGTTCACCTCAACTCTACCATCAGTCTCTACAGCCCCATACCAGCAGCAAGAGGAGAGCACCATATTATATACACTTCCACTTGACTGTCAGTCTTTATGGGCTGGATACTAGCTGCAGGAGGAGAGCACCATATCATATACACCTACACTTGACTGTCAGTCTCTATGGGCTGGATACCAGCTGTGGAAGTGAGTGTTTCTACTTTTCGTTCTTTTTTGTTTCAGTACAATGTGGACCATGTGTTCACCATGACTGAACAAACTTTGGCTGCAGGAGGAGGATTTGTAATATAAAGATATATATATAAAAGGAATTGTTTAGTGAGTTGTCCCATCAGTCCACTTGAAGATTGTGATGTATCATAGTTACATATGTGGGGTGACACATACTATGCTCTGGTGTCATCTCAGCTCCACTTCTCACCACAGAGGAACCTTTTATTCTAGCCCCATTCAGTGAGGATTCTTTATGGTCCACCACCTCAGTGGCTAGGAACTGAAAAGTGGCAAGGGTCTCCTGTGCCCCACTCGACAAGGGGGAGGGGAGAGAGATTCATGTAAGTATACTCTGAAAGGCAACACTAGCCACCTAGTGGGATCCTGTAGTGGGAAAGTATTTGTTAACTCAACATTAAAAAATGATCATAGGTGGAAGTCTAAATCCCTGTGGAGACAAGACAGGCAGCTGGACTATATAGTGGGCAACAAAGAGGTGTGGGGTAATCCACATGCCAGCCAGGTGAACAGCATCAAAAGTTGGTGAAAATGAGTAGCTAGAGAATGTGGGAGGTGGTGAATCTGATGAGAAGAGACACAATAAAGCCTCCAATCCTCCACCCTCAAAGAGATGCATACCAGACTGATGAGCAGGCAGATCTTTCCTGTAAGAGTGGAAGGATAGAGATCTCAAGTAGAGGAGGGGTCTCAAGGAATGAAAGGACATGATTGGAACCCCAAAAGGAGGAAGAGCATGACAAAAACAACAAAGAGCCCAGATAGGACACAAACACTGGGAAGGGATACAGGAGAAAGGTATGACCACTGGCCCTTACTACAGAAGAATAG
Organism: Limulus polyphemus; assembly: GCF_000517525.1. Classification (NCBI taxonomy): domain Eukaryota; kingdom Metazoa; phylum Arthropoda; class Merostomata; order Xiphosura; family Limulidae; genus Limulus; species Limulus polyphemus. The sequence continues at coordinate 111,701 of NW_013666228.1, forward strand.
GGAAGGAAAGACCAGCTAGGATAAAGAATAAGGTAAATGCAGTTTAAGAGAGTTTGAGAAAACACTGTGGCACAGATATGTTAAAGACAGTGACTACAAGCGAGGAGGAGAACATGTGTCCAGGGAGAGATGATACATCAAACAACTTGCTAGAGGGTCGATAGGGTCTCGGATAAGAGTGTGGAGAACCTCAGTAAAATTCTAGTCATGCAAAGAGGGAGTTTGTGTATAAGGAAGGACCTGAAGAGAATAGAAAGGACCAGTAAAGAAGATATCCTGTGGCACTAGAAAAGGTAAAAGGTGGTAGAAATGCCATCCGATAACTCACAATGGAAAAGACAGACAAGCCACAGCAGAACAGATACATGAAAGAGGAGGTAATATGTTACAAAGCAAGTCAATCAGAGAGTAAATGGTGATGGTGAGACCAACAGTGAAACGTACACCAAGTACTGAGGTACAGGGTAGAGGAAGTCAGGAGATAAGAGTGAGACAAAAAGAAAGCTACATGATTGAAGGGTATGGCTCAAAGAGTGGACTGAACAAATTTTACACATGAAGATGAAGGTATGTTACTCTCAGATGAAAGAGTGATGTGTGGGGTTGGATCAGAAGGGATGTTATGTTGGAAATGGAAAGGGGGGTCTTGGATGAGAAAAAACAATATAAAAAAAACCAAAGTTGGATCACCAATGAGAGATTACCATTAAGGTCCTTCAAGGGGTGTCCCAAATCAGAGTTAGGACCTGAGGTAAGAGGTAGAAGGAAGGATAGGCCAACAGGAAATGATGGCACCAGTACTGACTGAGAAGGTTTAGCTTTAAGGAGTGTGGCAAAGACACCCATATGGGAGCAGACCATCAGAAGATTTGTTAGTGGAGGGGTCATTCCATGTGTAGGACATTGTCTCCTCATGAAAGGCAGACTGTGATGATGTTCAGTGCACCCAGAACATGACAAGTATTAAACTCATCCAATTGGAATGGCTGACAGACAGCAAGCAGTATAATGACATGATAAGTAGAGAATGCTCCTCCAGAGACCAAAAGCCTGAAGTCTGACCATCATTCAAAGATCCTCCCCATCCTGAGAGAGGAACATCCATAAACAGGTGCAGGTCCAGTTTGGGAGAAAGTAAAGGAATGCTGGAGAAGTCTAGCAACCAAGCAAGGTTCTCCAAATGAATGGAGGGAGGGTATTGGTGAGGATAGTGGCACCCTAAAAAAGTTCCATTGGTCATGCAACATCTACCAGGGACACATGCATGGCCAAGTGGAAGGAGAGGTTCCAAAAAATCCATGGGATTCAAAGGAGAAAGGGCCCCTAGTGCAGAAAATGAATGCAAGGTGCAAGACATGGTGATTAGACATTCAGAGTCCAGTAGGCAAATGGGAGAAGGTTGGGTTCAGCCTTGATGGGATGAAGAAAATTCCAGGTGAATGAGAAATAGGGTCAGGGTGAGGAAGGAACAGGAAAATTGATAAGCCTCCCCAAGTGTGTTGGGAGGAATATGACTAGTAATGGGCAAGGAGAAGCCTGTAGCCAAGATAAAATGCAATCACAGACCCTGTATGTAAAGAAGACAAGTGAAGGTCTACCAAATGGAAGAGCATGGAACTAGAAATGCAATCCTGTGGAATGAATAGGAGAAAACATAGTGAGGATGGTGTAATTGGGATGTGTAGAAAAGCATCCAAAACATAGATCTTGGTCATCCACAGGCAAGGCTGAAATTACCAACAGAGAGAGAGAGAAAATTCATTGTACAATATTGTGTGATAATCAAGAAACATAGAGTGTTTGTTTATTTGTTTTTAAATTTCGTGCAAAGGTACATGAGAGCTATCTGCACGAGCCATTCCTATTTTAGCAGTATAAGACTAGAGGGAAGGCAGCTAGTCATCACCACCCACCATCAACGCTTGGGCTACTCTTTTACCAACGAATAGTGGGATT